>NC_045558.1:140830160-140920160 GCF_009769535.1 Thamnophis elegans
TAAGTGCTTCCTGCTCCAGATTCTGTTCTTAGTTCTTCTGTGTCTTTCAATTAAATGCCTCCTGTTCCAGGTTCTGTTCTGTTTAGCCCTTTTGTGCCTTTCATTAAATACCCCCTCTTCCAGATTCTGTTCTGTTCTGTCTAGCTCTTTTGTGCCTTTCGTTAAATGCTTCTTGTTCCAGAATATGGCCTCCCGTTGAGGACAGATGAAACCAGTGAGTAAATCTGCTTGTCTATTTCTCTTCCCAGCTGGGAAGGGGACTCCAACGACTGCTTCAGATGCTTTTAATGGCTTTGGTAGTGAGACATAAGATAGGGGGGAAACCGTGGGAGTTTTAGGGAAGGTAAACAGGATACCTCTGCCTCTTCCAGAGCCGCCTGTAAGTCTACTTTCTCAGATTCCAGCTGCTTCCTCACTTTTTCAAGCTCGTGCATGCTTTTGGCCCCTTGGCTCAGCTGTTCGGTGAGATCCGAAATCTCCTCTGTGGGTAGAGGAGGAAAAGAAAGAGATTCAGGCCACGCTCTTGGGGCGAGGGAGGAAGAGGAGGAGGAGGACATGGAAAGGATTCCCCTCAACCTCTGGCGCCGCCAAGCAAGGAGGCTTTGAGGAGTCCCCTCTTGCCCTCTCCCCCTCCCCTTCAGTTCAACCCACCTTGCAAGTTCTTGTTCTCTCTTCTTAAGGTCTCCAGGAGTTCCAGGGACTCCTCGTAGGCGTTCTTCAGCTTGAAGAGCTCCGTGCTGAGGGAACGGGACTCTTTCTGAGATGCCTCCAGCTCTGCCTGAGATTCTTCGTTCTTCTGCTTCCATTCGGAGAGGATCTGAAGGGGCAGGAGGGGAGGGAGGACAAAGAGTCAGCTCCTCCCCCTTTGGTCTCGTTTTTTCCCTTTTTTTCTCCGTCTCCTCCTCTATCTCCTCTTCTTCCTCATTCTCCCCTTCTCTCTTTCATCTTCCTCTTCTTCCCCCTTCTCTTTCCCTTCCCCCCTTCCCCTCCTCTCATCCCTCTTTTCCTTCTCCTCCTTTCCCCTCCTCTCCCCTGCCACTTCCCCTCCACTTTTCCTTCCCCTCCTCTTCCTTCTCCTTTCATCCTCCTCTTCTTCCCCTTCTCTTTCCCTCCACTCCTCCTTCCCCTTTCTCCTCTTCTCCTTCTCCTCCCTTCTCCTTTCATCTTCCTTCCCCTTTTCCCTTTCTTTCCCCCTTTCTTTCCCTCATCTCCTTCCCTTCTTCTTATTTCTCTTATCCTTCTCCTCCTTTCCCATTCTTCTCCCCTCACCCCTTCTCCTCCCCTTCCACTTCCTCTTCTCTTTTCCTTCTTCTCTTCCTTCTCCTTTCATCCTCCTCTTCTCCTCCTTCTTTCTCTCCCCTCCTCCTTTCCCCTTTCTCCTCTTTCTCCTCCTCTCCTTCTCCATCCCCTTCTCCTTCCATCCTCCTCCTCTTCCCTTTCCCTCCCCTCCTCCTCCCCTCTCCTTTCATCTTCCTTCTCATTTTCCCTTTCTTTCCCCTTTTCTTTCCCTCCTCCCCTTCCACTTCTCCTTTCTCTCGTCTTTTCCTTCTCCCCTTCCACTTCCCCTCCTCTTATCCCTCTTTTCCTTCTCTTCTTTCCCTTTCTCCTCCCCTCCATTATCCTCCCCTTCCACTTCCCCTCCTCTTTTCCTTCTTCTCTTCATTCTCCTTCCATCATCCTCCTCTTTCCCTCCTCTTTCCCTCCCCTCCTTCTTCCCCCTTTCTCCTCTTCTCCTCCTTCCCCTCTCCTTTCATCCTCCTTCTTTCTCTTTCTCCTCCCCTCCCTTCTCCTCCCCTTCCATTATCCTCCCCTTCCACTTCCCCTCCTCTTTTCCTTCTTCTCTTCATTCTCCTTCCATCCTCCTCTTCTTTCCCTCCTCTTTCCCTCCCCTCCTTCTCCCCCCTTTCTCCTCTTCTCCTCCTTCCCCTCTCCTTCCCCTCTCCTTTCATCCTCCTTCTCCTTCTCCCTTTCTTTCTCTCCTCCCTTTCCCCTTCCTCGCCCCTTCTCTTCCCCCTCCCCCTCCCCTTCCTCCTTCCCTTCCCCTTCTCCTTCCATCCTCCTCCCCTTCCACTTCCCCTCCTTTCTCCTATTCTCCTTCCCCTCTCCTTTCATCCTCCTTCTCCTTTCTTTCCCTCCTCCCCTTCCCCTCCTCTTTCTCTCTCCCTCCTCATCGTCTTCTGCCTCTTCCTCCTTCTCCTTCCATCCTCCTCCACTTCCACTTCCCTTTCTTTCTCCTCTTCTCCTTCTCTTCCTTGTTCTCTTCCTCCTCCACTTTCTCTTTTCCCTCTCCTCCCCCCAATACAGGTAGTCCTCAACATACGACAATAATTTCTGTGGCTAAACGATGTAGTCTAAAGTGTGACTGCATTGCTTAGCCTCAGCAATCCCTGGTTGTCATTGTTAACTAAATCCCACAGACACTAGACAAGGCAATTTCCTGGTGGCTTCCCACAACCAAAATCACTGGGGAAGCCAGAAGGAACTACCGTATTTTTTAGAGTATAAGACGCACCCCAAAAAGAAGGTGAAAATCTGAGTGCATCTTATACACTGAATACAGCATTTTTGGCCTCCCGAAACCCCATCCACTTCACAAAAATAGCAATAGCAATAGCAGTAGACTTATATACCGCTTCATAGGCCTTTCAGGCCTCTCTAAGCGGTTTACAGAGAGTCAGCATATTGCCCCCAACAATCTGGGTCCTCATTTTACCCACCTCGGAAGGATGGAAGGCTGAGTCAACCCTGAGCCGGTGAGATTTGAACCGCTGACCTGCCGATCTAGCAGTAGCCTGCAGTGCTGCATTTTAACCACTGCGCCACCTTGGCTCTTATAGCCTTTAGGAGGCTTCCAGAGTGCTGCTGGGGCTGGGGAGGGCAACAAATGAGTGAAAAATGGGCCATCTTTTGCTCATTTTTGCCCCCCCCCAGCCCGCAGGAGCACTCTATAAGCCTCTTAAATGCTATGCATGTTCTTTTCTTGACAAAAAAATGAGCCCGTTTTTGCGAAAAACGGGCCGTTTTGGGGAGGTCTGCAGAGTGAAAAAAACTTTTTAAAAAATTTGCCTCTTCAAAATTTTGGTGCGTCTTATAGTCCGAAAAATACGGTAATGAGTCCCAGGCCAGGAGGCAGGGGAATGACTTCAGCTGAACTGGAGCAGCATCTCCTCTGGGACCCGGGAGGGATGGTCTCCATGAACCTCACCTTGTCAAAGTTCCTTTGCTTCTTGTCCAGGGCAGCTGCGGCGGCGTTCGAGCGTTCCGCGTCCACCATCAGATCTTCAATCTCGTTCTGCAGGCGGTGCTTGGTCTTCTCCAGCGAGGAACACTTGGCGTTCACCGCCTCCACAGCTTCCTCAGCCTCCTGCAGCCGCTGGGCCAGCTTCTTCCTGGAGCAGGAGGACAACCGAGAGAAGGTTACCCCTGGAAGAGCCTTCTCCTTCCCACAGCTGATGGGGAAAGCGGACCTTCTCTATGGGAAGAACACCACGAGTGGCCAGCCAGTTTCCAACTGATCATCTCGTGCTCTGCGATAGATTTGTAAATAAGGTGGCAACCACAAGGATGGGGTCAAAATTTGGCGTCTGGAGGATACATAGTCAACCTTTGCGTGTATTGACTCTGTAGGCCACAGATCAGCTTCTGGCCTTTGAAACTAGGACATTCCCCAGCAAAACCATCCCTACCCACATACCTTGGCGTTTTAAAGTGGGGAAATATCCTCCAACCAACAAGCTTTTTGCTCGTCTTATACACTGCTGAGTTCAAATATAACCCGAGCCAAAAGCTTCTTCATTAGAGGAAGCAACGGTGAAAAGAGATGCCCAGGGTCTTGAGGGGAGGGGTGGAGAAGACATAGGAAGGGAGGAGGGAGGAGAAACGTAAATATGGAGTCCATGTTTATGAGGGACAAAAGATATGGAGGTCAGACGCTCCGAAGAGGTCCCAAGCGAAGGTTTCAGGGCTCAAATGTCCTTCCTCAGAAGCTCGATCTCATCCTTGAGATGTCATCAACATACACCATCGTCCAGGTAGAAAATATTGCCATCTATAAGCCCTTCCAAAATTAATTTTGGCTATTGGTAGTCCTTGACGTAGGGACGCGGTGACTAAGACACTGAGCGTGTCGATCAGAAAGGTTGGCAGTTCGGCGGTTTGAATCCCTAGTGAATGGAGTGAGCTCCCGCTATTTGTCCCAGCTTCTGCCAACCTAGCCGTTCGAAAGCACGTACAAAATGCAAGTAGAAAAATAGGAACCACCTTTGGTGGGAAGGTTACAACGTTCCGTGCGCCTTCGGCGTTGAGTCATGCCGGCCGCATGACCACAGAGACGTCTTCGGACAGCGCTGGCTCTTCGGCTTTGAAACGGAGATGAGCACCGCCCCCTAGAGTCGGGAGCGACTAGCACATATGTGCGAGGGGAACTTTTCCTTTACCTGAGTCCTTAACTTACAACCGTTCAGTTAATGACCATTCCAAATGATGACTCGGTTGAAAAAAAAAGACTGACAACTGGTCCTCACACTTATAACAATCAGATTCCCCGAGTTCCAGGGCTCAAAATTCGGGCGCTCGGCAACTGTACTGTCGTACTGTCCTGAGTTTAAGTGATCACCCTTTGTGACCTTCCCAGCTGACTTCGGGACAGAAGCAAAGTCAACGGGGGAAGCTGGCTTTGCTTAACGACATAATTGACCCGCAAACGACAGCAAAAAAGGGGCCACAACACTGAGCACCTCACTTAACAACCATCTCAATTAGCAAGTCGAGTCGTAAGATGAGGGCTGTGGTTGACCTACTCAAAGGGATGGTATCTTCACGCATGAACCCCCAGGGGTGAAATCCTCCCTGTTCGGCCGAACCAATAGGGACAATTGTCATTGGTTCTGCAAACCGGGAGTTTTAAAAAAAAGAAAGCTTCCGAGAATCACGCAGGTTAGCTGTGAGTCGCGCGATCGTCGGAAGTTTTTTCCTGCTTTTTAAAGCATTTTTTTCCCCTGCTGGTTCGGGCGAAAAGGTAGGAAAGAAATGCGTTAAGAAGTGAAAAAATAGCAATAGCAATAGCAGTTAGACTTATATACCGCTTCATAGGGCTTTCAGCCCTCTCTAAGCGGTTTACAGTCAGCATATCGCCCCCAACAACAATCCGGGTCCTCATTTTACCCACCTCGGAAGGATGGAAGGCTGAGTCAACCTTGAGCCGGTGAGATTAGAACCGCTGAACTGCAGATAACAGTCAGTTGAAGTGGCCTGCAGTACTGCACCCTAACCACTGCGCCACCTCAGCTTGGCCACCTCAGCTTGGCCACGCCCACCCAGTCACATGACCCCTCCCTCCAAGCCAAGCCCACAGAACCGGTGGCAAAAAATTACCGTAGTTTTCAGAGTATAAGACGCGCCGAAATTTTGAAGAGGCAAATTAAAAAAAAATAAAGGTTTTGCACTTTGCAGACCTTCCAAAAATAGCAATAGCAATAGCAGTAGACTTATATACCGCTTCATAGGCCTTCAGGCCTCTCTAAGCGGTTTACAGAGAGTCAGCATATTGCCCCCAACAATCTGGGTCCTCATTTTACCCACCTCGGAAGGATGGAAGGCTGAGTCAACCCTGAGCCGGTGAGATTTGAACCGCTGACCTGCTGATCTAGCAGTAGCCTGCAGTGCTGCATTTAACCACTGCGCCACCTTGGCTCTAAAAATGGTCCTTCCCCCCCACAAAAAAGGGCATGAATAGCATTTATGGGGCTTGTCGAGTGCTCCTGAGGGGTAGGGCAAAAACGAGGAAAAAGCAGCCTGTTTTTCGCAAAAATGGACCCGTTTTGTCAAAAAAAGAGAGGCATGCACAGCCTTTAGGAGGCTTATGAAGTGCTCTTAAGGGCTGGGGGGGGGGGAATTGATAAAAAAGGCCCGTTTTTTGCTCATTTCTGTCCTCCCCAGCCCCCAGGAGCACTCTGGAAGCCTCCTAAAGGCTATGCACGGCCATTTTGGTGAAGGGGGCGGTTTCAGGAGGCAAAAAACGCTATATTCAGTGTATAAGACGCATCCAGATTTTCACCCTCTTTTTTAAGGGGAAAAAGGTGCCTCTTATATGCCGAAAAATACGGTAGGTTTAACCATTGTTGAACACACACACACACACACCCGTCCAAAGTCCTACCTGCTGATGAGCCACAGTCGCCATCTACCTGGTCCATCCTGAACTTCAGGATGTGACCTCTGGAAGTCATCTCCCTCACTTACTTGGCCTCCTCCAGCTCCTCCGTCCTCTGGATGGCGTCCGTTTCATACTTGGTTCTCCACTGGGCCACCTCCGAGTTGGCCTTGGAGAGGACACGCTGGAGCTCAGCTTTGGCTTCCATCTCCTCTTCGTACTGTTCCCTCAGAAGGTCGCAGTCATGGCGGGAGGACTGAAGGGCGTGCGCGAGAGCGTTTTTGGCCTACGTTGATGAGGAACACACGTTAATTTGGAGGGTGTCCATCACACCTCCTACCTTCATCTCAAAAACCCAGACCCATCAAGTGATGTTTCTTTGTCAGAGATTGTTGCCTAAACTGAAATCCAGAATAACTGATGCAATGGGATTCGTTATCGTCTTTATCTACATAAGAATAGACAAATAAATGTACAATACCAACAGATGGCTCTTCCAAGTAAACACAAGCCAGGAGAGTTACTGGCAAACACAAGCCATTAGCTTCATTCCAGCAGACAAGCCCAGACAGACAGCTTAAGTTTACTTCACAGAGCAGCAGACTGCTTCAGTTTCTGTTTCAATTCTCTGCACAGAGTCAGATCTGTTTTGGCTGACTTAGTTGCTATGCCTATTCATTGGCTGACCTTCTTCCCATGTCTCTCCAGGTCATGAATATTTTTAACATTCTTCACCTTGGTCTCCTCTTCCAGTTGTCTTTTGAGGTCCTCCATCTGTTGTGTGTAGGATTGTTTCCCGCGAGTCAGCTGGGAAACGAGGGCCTCTTTCTCTTCAAGCTGTCGGGCGAGTTCCCCTGAGGGTGGGAAAGGAGGAAAGGAGAGTTTCAGAAGCTACATGGGATAGAAGCTTCTTCTGGGTGGATCTCATCAAGAGGTATAAAAAAACAAGCTTTCATTGTTTTTCCTTGAAGGCTTTTTGCTTCTCATCAAGGAAGCATCTTCAGTGCTGACTAGTGGAGTCCGGGAATAGTGGAGAAGGGAAGGATTTATATTCCTTGCAGTCCTCTGGTCGTTAGTACTCTCTCTGAGAGTCATTAAGGCACTTGGAGCTTTATCTGTGCCCTCAGGGTCTCCTGAGTAGTGCAAATGGATTGTATATTTTGACGACACAGTCCTTTCAGCAGTTCCAAGAAGACTCCGCACCCATTTGCACTACTCAGGGGACTTGGGAGGCACAGATAAACCTGTCAACTCACAAACCATCCCTAGCCTGCTCTCAAGTTGCCATAGGCAAGAGGGATGGGAAAACGGCAAAGCAGCACGGCAGCCAAAAACAAAAGCACATTCCAGACATCTCTCTCTCTCAAGGCTGTCTCCCAGGGTTACCCACAGCGGCCGTAGTGGAGTGATCTCTACAACCTGTGAAATTGTTGGCAAATGTGACCGATGACACCCTGGGGGCAGGGGGCAAACAGGGTCAAGTCTGGGCTGTAAATTACGTGAGGTCAGAGTTGGCTTCCCTTGGAACGTGCCGACATGAAGTGCTTAATAAATAACTGGATTTCTTTTGAAACTTGGCTCGAGGCTCATGATTTAATTAGGGCAGCTGTCAGAACCCTGACAAAACCTCCAAGCGGCCCCAACGACTCTCAGAGAGAGTACTAATGACCTAATGACTGCAAAGGAGTATAAATCCTTCCATCCTCCACCTTTGAGTCAGAGCTGAAGGAGCTTCCTGGAGGAGAAGCGAAACGTCTTCAAGAGAAAACAAAGAAAGTTGTTCCTTCTGGATGAAGGAGAATCGCCGTAAGAAACAAGAGGGAGAAAAATGGTAGCCGGTACCATTTTCGGTGAGCAGTTTCGCTCGCTGGGTGTTTGTGTCGTTGAGGGTCCTCTGTGTCTCCTCAAACTTGGCGCGGTGATCCGTCGACTGGTCCTCGATGGTCCGGCACATTTTCTCCAAATTTGCCTGCCAAGAAAACAGAAGAATTAAACCTGAAGTAAGCCTGGCGGAAGCTGGAGCATGTTCTCCAACGAAACCACATTGGGGTTAACATCACTTGAAAGGACCTAGGCATGGAAAGTCGTTAAAAGAGAATGATGGTGATTTCATGACCCAACTAGGTAACATCATCAGTGCTAGAAGGGAATGGGGTTTGTGGAGAGGAGGAGGAGGAGGAGGAGGAGGAGGAGGAAGAGGAGGAGGACAATTGTGGGATCCTCCACCCCGCAAAGGATTCTGGGGTCGTTAAAAGAGGATGAAGGTGATTTCATGACCCAACTAGGTAACATCATCAGTGCTAGAAGGGAATGGGGTTTGTGGAGAGGAGGAGGAGGAGGAGGAGGAGGAGGAGGAGGAGGAGGAGGAGGAGGAGGAGGAAGAGGAGGAGGACAATTGTGGGATCCTCCACCCCGCAAAGGATTCTGGGGTTGTTAAAAGAGGATGAAGGTGATTTCATGACCCAACTAGGTAACATCATCAGTGCTAGAAGGGAATGGGGTTTGTGGAGAGGAGGAGGAGGAGGAGGAGGAGGAGGAGGAGGAGGAGGAGGAGGAGGAGGAGGAGGAGGAGGAAGAGGAGGAGGACAATTGTGGGATCCTCCACCCCGCAAAGGATTCTGGGGTCGTTAAAAGAGGATGAAGGTGATTTCATGACCCAACTAGGTAACATCATCAGTGCTAGAAAGGAGTGGGGTTTTTGGAGAGGAGGCGGAGGCGGAGAAAGAGGCGGAGGAAGAGGAGGAGGATAATTGTGGGGTCCTTGGTTGTTTTCTTGCCAACATTTCATGACCCAACTAGAGTGGGGAGGTGGAGCTCTCCCCTCACAATCAGGAGGCTGTCAGTTCAATCCTAAGTAGGGGCAGAAATTTCTCTCTCTGGGCACGTTGAGAATATATCTGTTGAATATAACTCAGCATTGGCAACAAGTACAGCATCCGGCCAGTAAAAGCTCCACTCCATTCAGTTGTCCAGACTCCATCCCGCAAAGGATTATGTTAAAAGAGGATGATGGTGATTTCATGACCCAATTAGGTAACATCATCAGTGCTAGATAAGAGCCAAGGTGGCGCAGTGGTTAAATGCAGCATTGCAGGCTACTTCAGCTGACTGCAGTTCAGCAGTTCGGCTGTTCAAATCCCACCAGGCTCAAGGTTGACTCAGCCTTCCATCCTTCCGAGGTGGGTAAAATGAGGACCCGGATTGTTGTTGGGGGCAATATGCTGACTCTGTAAACCGCTTAGAGAGGGCTGAAAGCCCTATGAAGTGGTATATAAGTCTAACTATTGCTATTGCTATTGCTATTGAGTGGGGGCTTTGGAGAGGGGGAGGAGAAGGACAACAGTTCTTGAGGTTTTCTGAGCTGTGTTGTTTGTTTGCCAACATTTCATGACCCAACTAGAGTGGGGCAGTGGCCTAGAGGTGGAGCTCTCGCCTCACGATCAGGAGGCTGTGAGTTCGATCCTAGGTAGAGGCAGATACTTCTCTCTCTGGGCATATTGAGAATATATATACAGTATCTGCTTGAATATAACTCCGCATTGGCAACAAGTAGAGCATCCGGCCAGTAAACACTCGCACTGATAATATTCCCTAGTTGGGTCATGAAATATTTGCAGGAAAACAACCCAGCTCAGAGAGCACCAGGGACCCCAAGTGTCTACCTCCGTGATGGTGGCACATGGAGCCATTTATTAGGGCACGCAAGCTGACTTTGGCCTTCATTTTTGGCCATTTTCGGGAACAGACTTCCGGTGTACGCGTCGAGCCATTTTTCTCCCTCCGTAGGGTGAAAAAACGACCCTATGGGCAACCTGGCGATCCGTTCCCAAACTTCGGGGTTGCCCATAGGGTCGTTTTTTGCCCTCCGGAGGGTGGCGGGGATGCCATTTTCACCCTCCCCAGGCTCTTAGAAAGCCTCTGGGAAGGGTGAAGGGAACTCGCGCACTCCTTCTGCTCCCCCCACTTTTGGCACATGATGGGAAAAAGATTAGTCATCACTGATTGACCCTGTAGCACCAATCTACTAAAAAGGAGTTTGTTTTATCCACGGCCTGCTCGACTGGTTTTGGGACCCTCCCCTCCACTGACCTTGGCCTTCAGAATCTGCTCCATGTTGGAGGCCACGTCGTCCAGCTCGAGCTTCAGCTCGCTCTTCTCTTTCTCCAGCTTCTGCTTCACCCGCTGCAGGTTGTCGATCTGCTCGCCCAGCTCGGCCACGGAATCCGCGTGTTTCTTGCGCAGGGTGGCCGCCGTGGCCTCGTGCTGCAGCGTGGCCTCTTCCAGGTCGCGCCGCATCTTCTGGAACTCGGCCTCCCGCTTCTTGTTCAGCTCGATCTGCACCGAGTTGGCCCCTCCGGCCTCCTCCAGACGCTCGCTGATCTCCTCCAGTTCTCGCGAAAGGTCCGAGCGCTGTTTCTCCACCTTGGCGCGGGCCGCGCGCTCCGCCTCCATCTCCTCTTCCAGCTCCTCAATTCGTGCCTGATCGGTGGGAAAAAGATGAATCACTAAATCTTTCAACCTTCTGGAGCAGGGATCTCCACGCCTCCCGCCCTCTGAGCTGTGGACCAATACCAGTCCGCAGCACGCAATGATGGGTTCCGGATCCCGTTCCAACTGGTACGGTTGAAACGGGTTGGGCGGCATTCACATGGACACGTGCAGCGTGCTCATGCATCTTAGCGCCTCTGCGATGCTCCAGCTGCTCAGTGGAGCGTCACGCAGGCGCTGTACATACAGTGCGTGTGTGTGGAAGTGCCAAAGACTTAAAAGACTGGTAAGGAGCTTGAGCAGGTGAGTGAGTCCTCCAGAGCATCGTACCGGAACGGTATCCAGTGCTCCGGGCAGACTCCGGTATGCCTGTACCGGGGAGTACTGCCTGCAACCCACCACTGATTGCATGTGAGACAGGGGTGGGTTCCTGCCAGTTCTCACCTCTTCTATAGAAGAGGTTCCACAGATCTATAGTGCCGTTTAGAACTGGTTCCAGCTCCCTCCCCTCGCCCATCCGCACATCATCAAGATGAAGAGCGAGAGGAAGAATTCTGGGAGTTGAAGTCCACAAGTCTTAAAGCTGTCAAGTTTGAACACCCCTGGGTTTTTTTTTCTAAAGGGTTAGGGGTGCAAGGGTCTTGTAACCTGACAGCTTTAAGACTTGCATACTTCAATCCCAGGGTTCCCGAGCCAACATGACTGAAGGAGGAATTCTGGGAGTTGAAGTCCACAAGTCTTAAAGCTGTCAAGTTTGAACACCCCTGGGGGTTCTTTTCCTAAAGGGTTAGGGGTGCGAGGATCTTCTAACTTGACAGCTTTAAGACTTGTGTGCTTCAATTGCCAGAGTTCCTGAGCCAACATGAACTGAAGGAGGAATTCTGGGAGTTGAAGTCCACAAGTCTTAAAGCTGTCAAGTTTGAACACCCCTGGGGGTTCTTTTCCTAAAGGGTTAGGGGTGCAAGGGTCTTGTAACTTGACAGCTTTAAGACTTGCACACTTCAATGCCAGAGTTCCTGAGCCAACATGAACTGAAGGAGGAATTCTGGGAGTTGAAGTCCACAAGTCTTAAAGCTGCCAAGTTTGAACACCCCTGGGGGTTCTTTTCCTAAAGGGTTAGGGGTGCAAGGGTCTTGTAACTTGACAGCTTTAAGACTTGCACACTTCAATGCCAGAGTTCCTGAGCCAACATGAACTGAAGGAGGAATTCTGGGAGTTGAAGTCCACAAGTCTTAAAGCTGTCAAGTTTGAACACCCCTGGGGGTTCTTTTCCTAAAGGGTTAGGGGTGCAAGGGTCTTGTAACTTGACAGCTTTAAGACTTGCACACTTCAATGCCAGAGTTCCTGAGCCAACATGAACTGAAGGAGGAATTCTGGGAGTTGAAGTCCACAAGTCTTAAAGCTGCCAAGTTTGAACACCCCTGGGGGTTCTTTTCCTAAAGGGTTAGGGGTGCAAGGGTCTTGTAACTTGACAGCTTTAAGACTTGCACACTTCAATGCCAGAGTTCCTGAGCCAACATGAACTGAAGGAGGAATTCTGGGAGTTGAAGTCCACAAGTCTTAAAGCTGCCAAGTTTGACCACCCCTGAGGGTTTTTTTTCTAAAGGGTTAGGGGTGCGAGGGTTTTGTAACTTGACAGCTTTAAGACTTGTGTGCTTCAATGCCAGAGTTCCTGAGCCAACATGAACTGGAGGGGGAATTCTGGGAGTTGAAGTCCACAAGTCCACAAATCTTAAAGCTGTCAAGTTACAAGACCCTTGCACCCTAACCATTTAGGAAAAAAACAAACCACTAGGGTGTTCAAACTTGACAGCTTTAAGACTTGTGGACTTCAACTCCCAGATTTCCTTCTCTTGCTCTTCATCTTGATAGTGTGCGGCCGGGCGGGAGGAGGGAGTTGGAACCGGTTCTAAACCGGTTTGTGGAACCTCTTCTATAGAAGAGGTTAGAACTGGCAGGGACCCACCCCTGGTGTGCATGTGCAGTAGTAAAAAATGCTTCTGCCAAACAATAGAACCAGTTTTGGGGCATGGCAGGCTGAGTTACTACCTAGTCAGCCGAACTGGGCCGAACCTGTGGTTGTGTGCCAGTTATTGGTCTTTCCTGAACCGAAAATCCCTACTCACAGTCATTCCCCCAGAAATTAAAATGGCCCCCACTCTGACACCCTTCAGGAAGGTTCTGAAGGCCTGGGGAACACAGAGCAGGATGGAGCCCATTATGATGCACTATCACTGGGGTGGAGGGGTTATTATATTAATTTATTCTTTGATTACGCTCTTTTATTAGTTTTATTTTTGATAGATGACATTTTTATATTGAGACTACATTGTGATGAAAACAAAACTCTGCACTGGCGACATGAAAGGCATCCGGCCAGTAAATCACTCAGCTCCATTCAGTTGTCCAGATTCCACCCCGCAAGGGATTCTGGGCTCATTAAAAGAGGATGATTTGGTGTTTTTGTATTCCTGTAAGCCGCCTCGAGTCGCCACGCGCAAATAGGTGGCAATACAAAATTCTAAATAAATAAATAAGCTTCACTACCTGTGAGTTAGAAAGGGCCCAAAACAGGCGGACGGTCCGGAATTTTGAGGATTTCTCCCTTAACCTGACCTGAGCATCAAGGAAGGTTTTTCTACCTGGAGTTCTTTGAGTTTCTTCTGCAGCTGGGAAGCCAGAGCTTGCTCGTCTTCAATCTTGCTGTTCTGCTGGTGGATATCAAACTCTTTCCTGCCAAAGAGAATTCTGGGAAGTTAAAAACCTGGTCCATAAAATACAGATTGTCCTCGACTTGCCACTGTTCGCTTAATGACCATTCAAAGTTACTAAGTTACATTGAAAAAAGGGTCATAAGTCAAGGACTACCTGTATTCTGTATCCCCCCCCCCTTAAAACGGGTTACAGTGCCCTATACACTGGGATTTCTGGATTCCAGGAACAATGAATCACTCTCCAGGTTGGAGAAGGAAGCTAATTCCTTCCCAACCAGTTGTGAATGACAGAATGCAAAAATGCTGGTGGAGGGATGAGACCAGTTTTATTTTCGTTCATTGGTGGGATTCAGATGGTTTGGGCTGGTGCGAACGAACCGGTTCTTAAATTGCTGGCTGGCCCTGCCCCTTCCTGCTCCTTCCAGGAGTCCCCACGTACTCTGTTTTGGCTCCCAGGTAAGTGCAGGGAGGCCTACTAGGCCCAAAATAGGCACAGGGGGGCAGAGTGGCACTCCCCCCGTGGCCCATTTTTGCTCCCAGGAGGCTGCAGGGAGGTGTACTAGGCCCAAAACGGGGAACGGGGTGGTGGTGGTCTGTTTTTGCTCCCAGGGGAGTGTAGCAGGCCAAGTGCTGCCTGTCACCACCTGGCCACGCCCACCCAGCAGATCATTAGGACAGAGAACCGGTTGTTAAATTATTTGAATCCCACCACTGCTTTCATCCATATTTTGGAGACAAATATGAAAACTCTTGCGCTTAGCAAATTTTGTGTCATAGACCCCTGGAGACCCCTGACTGGAGAAGCCAAAGGCAGAGGGCTGGCGCTTCCCATACTTTTTAATTTTCTCTTCCATCTGCTGTTTGTCATTCTCCAAGTCCATGATGTTCTCTTGTGCCAACTTCAGGTCTCCTTCAAGTTTCCTTTTCGACCGTTCAAGATCCATCCGGATCTTCCTCTCTTGTTCCAGAGAACCTTCCAACTGTTGAAGGGAAGAGGGGAGAAGAGAGGAGGGGGAGAGAGGAAGGAAGAAGCAAAGAAGGAAGAAAGGAAGGAAGGAGGGATGGAAAGAAAGAAAGAGAAGGAAGGAGGGAGGGAAGAAGCAAAGAAAGGAGGGAGTGAGGTAAGGAAGGAAGGAAAGCAAAGAAAGAAAGAAAGAAAAAGGAAGGGAGGGAGGGGGAAAGGAGGAAAGAAGGGAAGAAAGAAAGGAAGGAGGGAAGGAAGGTGAGAAAGAAAGGAGGGAGGGGGAAAGGAGGAAAGAAGCAAAGAAGGGAAGGAAGAAAGGTGGGAGGGAAGGAAGGAAAGAAAGAAATAGGGAAGGAAGAAGGGAAGGAGGGAGGGAGAAAGGAAGGAAGAAATGAGGGAGATAAAGAAGGATGGAAGGAGGTGGAAGAAGGGAGGAGATAAAGAAGAAAGGAGGGAAGGAATAAAGGAAGGAAGGAAAGAAGTGAGAGAGCAAGGAAGGAAAGGAAGAAAAGTAAAGAAGGGTAAGAGAGGAAGGAAGGAAGAAAAGAAGGACGGGAGAGAAGCAAGGAAGAAAAAAGGGAGGGAGGAATGACAGAAGTTGGAAAAAGAATAGAAAAAGGGAAAGGAAAAAAAGAAAGGAAAGATGAAGGAGGGAAAGAAAGGAAAGAGGAAGGAAGGAAAGAAGGGAAAGAGAGGAAGGAAGAAAAAAAGAGAAGATTTTGAATACAAAACTGAATGCCACCAAATGCCCCTTTAAATTATAAGTATGGATGGTGGGCTATGCCACAAACCATGCCACCGTCACCCTCCAACTCTCTCTGGATACTCCATATTTAATACCCCTAGCATTCATCATCAACCAGCACGAACCAAAATCAAAACATCCAGTAGATTTTACTTCCTCTCTCTAACTCACTGGCGCCTAAAACGAAGAAGCCACGCCTATCCCAAACCTCTAGAAGATGTTCTCTAGATGAGGCCAAGTAAGGACGGATGGACATCCCACCCCAGCCGAGGACCACAAGAGTCCTAATCTGTCTACAAGGCTGACTCCCAGGGGTAGGATTCAGCCGGTTCATATTGGTTTGTGCGAACCGGTTCGCTCCGATGATCAGCTGGGGAGCGAACCAGTTCCCTCCAACGATCAGCTGGGCCCACCCTCTCGCCCTTGTGCTTTGCTTACCTATATCGTCTCAGCTGATTGGCGCAGCAGAGCGGATGGCCACGCCCCAGCTGTGTTACTCCCCAAAAAGTAACATGCGAAGGGTAAAACTGCAGCGAAACATGCGATCACCGATCCGGTTGTTTAACCGGCTGGATCCCACCACTGCTGCCACCTTTGGTTATCAAAACTCAGTCCGGGAGGAGAGAGAACCCCCGACGGATGGACGGACACCCACCCCGCTGGCCTCGGTCCACTCACATCGTCCACTTGTTGTTCCAACTTCATCTTGGCTTTGCTCAGGCTGTTGACTTTGTCTTCTTCAACCTGGAAGTCATCCAAGGCTTGTTGGTGAGCCTCCTGGAGGGATTTCTTCTCCTTGGTCAGCTTGGTGATGATCTCATCCAGACCAGCCATTTCTTCTGTCAGGTTTTTCACCTGAAAAAAAAAAAGAGAGAGAACACATCCAAAGGGACCATGAATCTTTGGCTTTCAGCCGTTCGTTTTAGGGACGGTTCGAAGTGACGATGGGGACGACCAAAAGTGAAATCGTGGCCGTGAGTTCTGACCTAGGCTTCCCGAGAAAGCATACATCACACTCTTAGCCCCCCAAACCCTCTTTTATTTAAACTTCTGTGAATTATGGTTATTCACAGCCCGTAATGATTCATAAACACTCCGTGAAGAGCCTGACAGATGTCTGCTCGAATTGCCAAAGTCTTTCAGGGTAATATTGATAAGCATCCGTCTTTTATCTCCCTTGAAACGCTGCCAGAGACCCCACTGCCAATTAGTTTCGCAAGGCCAAACGTAACACAGAGTCAAACGGAGGATCTCAGAGTTTGAACCGACCAGAATGAACAAATTGCTTCCTGCAAAGGCTCAAATCCGTTTGCTCCTATTTATGTCTTATGAGAGGGGCCAATCATCTCCAAGCCTTACTCCCGAGTTGCCTTTTTTCCTTACCGTATTTTTCAGAGTATAAGACACATTTTTTTTCCTCAAAAAAGAGGCTGAAAATCTGGGTGAGTCTTATACACCGAATACAGCCTTTTTTGCTTCCTGAAGCCCTGCCCCTTCACCAAAATGGCTGTGCATACCCTTATGGAGGCTTTAAGAGAGCTCCTGGGGGATGGGGAGGGCAGAAATGAGCGACCAAGGAAGCCAGATTCACTTAACAACCATGTAACCAATTTAACGACCGATTGTGACCTACATCAAAAAAATTGCGGCAGGAAACCTCGTAAAATGGGGCAAAACTCAACCGCTCTCTGGCTCAGCGACGGAAAATTTGGGGCGCCCTTGGGGTCGTAAGTCGAGGGCCACCTGTGCTTTCGACGTACCTTGTTCTCCGTGGCGTGCTTCTCTTTCTCCACCTTGGCCAAAGTCAACTCCAGGTCATCTATATCTTTCTTCAGCTCCGAACATTCATCTTCCAGCTTCCGCTTCTTGGCGGTGAGTTCGGCGTTCATCTCCTCTTCATCTTCGATCCTCTCGGTCATCTCTTTCACCTTAGCCTCCAGCTGGATCTTGTTCTTGATCAGCTGGTCGCAGCGCTCCTCGGCGTCGTTCAGGTTGTCTTGTTCCTGGGTTGTGGGGGAAGAAGGGAAGGAGAGGAGAAAAAGAAGAAGCGAGAGAGGAGAATATTTCAGGGTTCAACTGTGGGGGCGTTGGTGACGCTGAGCTGCTTCGTTTTCTTGCAAACGTTTCGTGACCCGACTAGGGTACATCATCAGGGCCAGGAGGAGGAGGAGGAGGAAGAAGAGAAGGAGAAAGAGAAAGAGCAGGAGAAGGAAGACTGAAGGGTCTTTGTTACTCTCTGAGCTTGTGGTTTTCTTGCAGGCGTTTCGTGACCCAACTAGGGAACATCATCAGTGCTGGAAGGGAGTTGGCTTGGCAGAGTGGATCAGGAGGGAGAGGAGAAGCAGGGGAAGGAAGAGAAGGGGGAGAAAAAAGAGGAAGGGAGCAAAGAGGGGGGAAAGGATGAGGAGAAGGAGAGCTGTGAGGTCCTTGGTGCTCTCTGAGCTTGGTGGTTTTCTTGCAGATGTTTCATGACCCATCTTGGGAACATCATCAGTGCATGAAGGAAGAGGAGGAGGAGGGGGAGAGATGAGAGAGGAGGAGGAGAGGGAAAGCGGAGGAGGAGGAGAAGGAAAGGGAGAGAGGAGGAGGAGGAGGAGGAGGAGAGGGAGAGAGGAAGAGGAGAAGGAGAGCTGTGAGGTCCTTGGTGCTCTCTGAGCTTGGTGGTTTTCTTGCAGATGTTTCATGACCCATCTTGGGAACATCATCAGTGCATGAAGGAAGAGGAGGAGGAGGGGGAGAGATGAGAGAGGAGGAGGAGAGGGAAAGCGGAGGAGGAGGAGAAGGAAAGGGAGAGAGGAGGAGGAGGAGGAGGAGGAGGAGAGGGAGAGAGGAAGAGGAGAAGGAGAGCTGTGAGGTCCTTGATGCTCTCTGAGCTTGGTGTTTTTCTTGCAGATGTTTCATGACCCATCTTGGGAACATCATCAGTGCATGAAGGAAGAGGAGGAGGAAGAGGAGAGAGAGAGAGGAGGAGGAAGAGGAGAGAGAGAGAGGAGGGGAGGAGGAGAGGGAGAGAGGAGGAGGAGGAGAGGGAGAGAGGAGGAGGAGGAGGAGAGAGAGAGGAGGAGGAGGAGAAGGGGAGGCAAAAGGTGGAGGAGTTGGAGAAGGAGAGAGGAGGAGGAGGAGGAGAAGGAAAGGATGAGGAGATGGAGAGCTGTGAGGTCCTTGGTGCTCTCTGAGCTTGGTGGTTTTCTTGCAGATGTTTCATGACCCATCTTGGGAACATCATCAGTGCATGAAGGAAGAGGAGGAGGAGGGGGAGAGAGGAGAGAGAAGGAGGAGAGGGAAAGCGGAGGAGGAGGAGAAGGAAAGGGAGAGAGGAGGAGGAGAGGGAGAGAGGAGGAGGAGGACGAGGAGATGGAGAGCTGTGAGGTCCTTGGTGCTCTCTGAGCTTGGTGTTTTTCTTGCAGATGTTTCATGACCCATCTTGGGAACATCATCAGTGCATGAAGGAAGAGGAGGAGGAAGAGGAGAGAGAGAGGAGGGGAGGAGGAGGAGAGGGAGAGAGAGGAGGAGGAGGAGATGGAGAGAGGAGGAGGAGGAGAGGGAGAGAGGAGGAGGAGGAGGAGAGAGAGAGGAGGAGGAGGAGAAGGGGAGGCAAAAGGTGGAGGAGTTGGAGAAGGAGAGAGGAGGAGGAGGAGGAGAAGGAAAGGATGAGGAGATGGAGAGCTCTGAGGTCCTTGGTGCTCTCTGAGCTTGGTGTTTTTCTTGCAGATGTTTCATGACCCATCTTGGGAACATCATCAGTGCATGAAGGAAGAGGAGGAGGAAGAGGAGAGAGAGAGGAGGGGAGGAGGAGGAGAGGGAGAGAGAGGAGGAGGAGGAGATGGAGAGAGGAGGAGGAGGAGAGGGAGAGAGGAGGAGGAGGAGGAGAGAGAGAGGAGGAGGAGGAGAAGGGGAGGCAAAAGGTGGAGGAGTTGGAGAAGGAGAGAGGAGGAGGAGGAGGAGAAGGAAAGGATGAGGAGATGGAGAGCTGTGAGGTCCTTGGTGCTCTCTGAGCTTGGTGGTTTTCTTGCAGATGTTTCATGACCCATCTTGGGAACATCATCAGTGCATGAAGGAAGAGGAGGAGGAGGGGGAGAGAGGAGAGAGAAGGAGGAGAGGGAAAGCGGAGGAGGAGGAGAAGGAAAGGGAGAGAGGAGGAGGAGAGGGAGAGAGGAGGAGGAGGACGAGGAGATGGAGAGCTGTGAGGTCCTTGGTGCTCTCTGAGCTTGGTGGTTTTCTTGCAGATGTTTCATGACCCATCTTGGGAACATCATCAGTGGATGAGGTAAGAGGAGGGGGAGAGAGGAGAGAGGAGGAAGAGGAGAGGGAGAGAGGAGGAGCAGGAGGAGGAGAGGGAGAGAGGAGGAGGAGAGGGAGAGAGGAGGAGGAGGAGGAGAGGGAGAGAGAGGGAGGAGGAGAGGGAGGAGGAGGAGAGGGACAGAGGACGAGAGGGAGAGAGGAGGAGGAGAGGGACAGAGGAGGAGGAGGAGAGGGAGAGAGGAGGAGGGGGAGGAAAGGGAGAGAGGAGGAGGAGAGGGAGAGGGAGAGAGGAGGAGGGGGAGGAAAGGGAGAGAGGAGGAGGAGGAGAGGGAGAGAGGAGGAGGAGAGGGAGAGCGGAAGAGGGGGAGGAGAGGGAGAGAGGAGGAGGAGAGGGACAGAGGACGAGAGGGAGAGAGGACGAGAGGGAGAGAGGAGGAGAAGGAGGAGGAGAAGGAGAGGGCAAAGAAGGAGGAGGAGGAGAGAGGAGGAGGAGGAAAAGAAGGAGAAGAAGAGGGAGGAGAGCTGTGAGGTCCTTGGTGCTCTCTGAGCTTGGTGTAGTTTTCTTGAGGACGTTTCATGGCCCAACTAGGGAACATCATCAATGTCAGACGTTTGCTCAAACCTCTCCCCCTTCTAGCACTGATGATGTTCCCTAGTTGGCGCATGCAAGGTCTGCGAGAAAGCACCCAACCTCAGAGATCTCCAAGTTCTCCGTGTAAAGGAAGAACTTCAGAACAAGGAGCAAGGCTGTAAACCTCTGAGTTAAAAAGAAAAAAAGGAGAATAAAGGAAGCCTAAACCTACTCACAGCCTGGACTTGCAACTGGAGGTCGTTCTTCTCCTGGAGTAAGGAAACCATCTTCTCCTCCAGCTCCTTTCTCCGGGTTTCTGACTTCTCCAGAGCTTCCTTCAGCCTCCCAAATTCCTCTTTCATCGTCTGTGAAGGATACAAAAGAGTCACCTCAATCAATCAATCAATCAATCAATCAATCAATCAATCAATGAGAATAGAGCTGGAAGGGACCTTGGTGGTCTTCTAGTCCAACCTCCTGCTCAAGCAGGAGACCTTAGACCATTTCAGACAAATGGCTGTTGAGTCTCTTCTTACTCCAGCGATGAAGCGCCCAGAACTTCTAGTGGCAAGCTGTTCCACTGGTCAGTTGTTCTCACTGTTAGGAAGTTTCTCCTTAGTCCCATGGGTTTCCACCCTTGTCCTGCCTTCAGGTGCTTTGAAGAACAGGTGGGCCCCCTCTTCTGTGGGGCAGCCCCTCAAACATTGGAGCGCTGCTATCAAGTCACCCCTAGCTGTTCTGACCCCCCCCCCTCGTTCCACACCAAAGCACACTCCGAGCCAGAGATAAATTACGGCATTTAATTAACAGACAAACAAGTCCTTGGCAGCAAACCAGCACAGACAAACTTGGGCAGCAATAAACACAGATAAGGCTTAGCAGCAATCCAGCCTGCCAAGCTCATAACAATGTTCTCCGACATTCGATCCTGTGTTGACTTCTGCAAAGAGGGGCGTGTGCACAAGCAGTCTTTTTTATAGTCTGGAGAGGAGCCTAATGACCACCAGCTGAGCACAATTACCTCCTGTAATTGCGTAATTGTTCCTGACGCCTAGTAGCTCTTCGATGGCGTGCATCCAGGAACAACTCACTACTGGCTTCCGGCTCACTCTTCCTTGTCTCCTCCCCACTGGTCCAAGGCTCAGGTGCCTCCTGGTGGCCAACCAGCCTCTCTGCGCCCTGCTCAGAGTCGGAACCCTGTCCAGGGTCCTCCACATCCTCCAGAGCCGACTCATAGGGCCCCTCGCTGTTGGAGTCTGGTGGCAGCTCCAACGGCTCCTGCTGGGCCACAACACCTGGCCTATCTTTTCATTATAGACCTATCGAGTCCCTGCAATCGTTTTTCATACGGTTTAGTCTGCAGGCCTTTAATTATTCTACAGGCAGTCCTCGACTTACAACACTTCGTTTAGTGACTGTTCAAAGTTACAACATCACTGAAAAAAAAGAGACTGGTGACCATTTTTCAAAGTTACGACCTTTGCAGCATCCACATGATCAAAATTCAGAGGCTTGGCAACTGGTTCATATTTACAACGGTTGCAGCGGCCTGGGGTCATGTGATTCCCTTTTGCGACCTGCAAACCAAGTCATTAAAAAGGGTCCCACGGTTACCCGCTTAACAACCAGCACGAGTTACGACCATATTTCCTGTTAGAAATTCTGTTTACTATATAGAGCACTACACAGCAAATAAGGAACACAGTCACCATATGCTTTACTGCTCAACTGTTTTGAACTGTAACAGGAAACAGGACACTCTACTTAGAACGAAAGAGCAGAGAGTATATACCATAGATCCAAACTTGTAAACCCTGCCGTCTACTGGCTGAATACTACTACTGTAGTCGTTGCATGGAAATACAACCTTTCCAGATTCAATTACGGCTGTAAGTTGAGGACTGCCGGTGTAAATGCAAATATAAGATGTAACACTTTTGTGCTTTTACGGTTTTAATTATGGGAACATTTGATGCCCAGAGTCAATTGTCGACTGAGAAGCCATATTGGTGCATCTTCAGGGCTGCCACAGCAAGGCCGGTTGGAGCTACAGGAACGGGAAGGGGGAAATAGAGATAGCTGGGGAGGTGTACGCAAAATAACATTCTTTCTCCTGGGAACCAAGGACATTCTCACCAGCTACTGGGGAGGCACGGACTAAAGCCAAATGGAGTTGGGACTGTGACCTGATTGGACCACGTTACGGATGTGTGGTCTCGGGGCAAGAACTTTGGGTTTGGATTGGGTGGGGAAACCTTCAGAGTCGGCTTTTTCACTGGCCGTGCCAATAACAACATGCCTAATAAATCCACCCTTTGAGGAAACTCCGGGTCTCAGAGTTTTGATTGCGTTGGGTCTAACACAGGTAGCTAAAAAAAAATGAATGAATGAATCATCATCTTCTTTTAATGATCTCATAATCCCTCGCGGGGTGGAGTCTGAGCAACTGAATGGAGCTGAGTGAAGCTGAGTACTGGCCAGATGCCTTTCCTGTTGCCAATGAGGAGTTATATTCAAGCAAATATATATTCTCAATGTGCCCAGAGATAAATATCTGCCTCTACCTAGGATTGAACTCTAAGCCTCCTCATTGTGAGGCGAGAGCATCACCTCTAGGCCACCACACCACTCAATGACTGAATGACTGACTGAATGAATGAATCATATTCTTTTAATGATCCCATAATCTCTTGCGGAGTGGAATCTGACAACTCAATGGAGCTGAATATTTACTGGCCAGATGCCTTTCCTATTGCAAATGAGGAGTTATATTCAAGCAGATATATATTCTCAATGTGCCCAGAGAGAGAAATATACCTAGGATTGAACTCTAAGTCTCCTTATTGTGAGGCGAGAGCTCTACCTCTAGGCCACCATGTCACTCAATAAATGAATGAATGAATGAACGAACAAATAAACGAATAAAGGCAGTCACCTGCATTTCTTTCTCGGTTTCCGCGCTCTTCAGCAAAGGTTTGATCTTGAAGAAAAGCTTCATCCAAGGCCAATTTTTCACCCCCATGAATGCCCGGATGTTGTACTGGATAATGAGCAAGGCGTCCCTGGTGAAAGAGATCAAGGAGAACCACACTGTAACTTTTCAGAAAACCCTTTTCTCCCTTCTCCACCCTCTGTCCCGCGGATGTCAATCCTCAAAATCCCTCGGAATTGCAAAGCATTCGGTTCACCGACAAATGCACGCTCGACAAAAGCGCTCCAACAAAAGCGCGGCGATAAAATCGCGGGTTCAAAATGGCACCCATGAATGAGCGCAGAAGCATGCCGACAACAGCGCCCCGACAGAAGCGTGCTCTAAACCTAACCCTAACCCTAAACCTAACCCTAATCCTAACCCTAAACCTAACCCTAAACCTAACCCTTACCCTAACCCTTACCTTAACCCTAACCCTAACCCTAACCCTAACCCTAACCCTAACCCTTACCCTAACCCTAACCCTTACTCTAACCCTTACCTTAACCCTAACCCTAACCCTAACCCTAACCCTAACCCTTACCCTAACCCTAACCCTTACCCTAACCCTTACCTTAACCCTAACCCTAACCCTAACCCTTAATCTAACCCTTAACCTAACCCTAACCCTAACCCTAACCCTAACCCTAACCCTAACCCTAACCCTAACCCTAACCCTAACCCTTACCCTAACCCTTACCTTAACCCTAATCGTGCTTCTGTCGGCGCTCTTTTGTCGGCGAGCCTTTGTGGGCGCGCTGTCGACATCGCAGTTTTATTGCCGCGGTTTTGACGGTGTCCTGTTGTCGGGCGCGCATTTGTTGGGTCACGAAAGCATTTGGCTATCATTGCAATTCAAAGCAAGAATGTGCCAAAAAAAATCTGCCCTTTTTAAAAGCAATGGACTCATTCAGTGACCATTCATGATTACGACAGTGATGTTGTGGCCCACCAGACTCAGACCATGAGGAGGTTGGGGAGGAAACTCCACGGCCTCCTGCAGCACCCTGCAGACTGAGAAGATGCTGTGGGTGGGCTGGCCAAGGGCTAGGGCCCGTTTTCAGCCTCCACGGCCTCCTGCAGTACTCTGCTGATTGAAAATGGGTCGTGTCCCATTTTGGACGGCAGAGGCATCACAGGTTGGTCCTTTGATAGTTCCAGGCTGGCCCCATGGGCCAGATCTAAGCACCCCGTGAGCTGGATGCGGCCCATGGGCCTTGAGTTTGATACCCCAGCTCTAGACACTAATTTAGGAATTCTGCGATCTCTTTTCTTATTTATTTATTTATTTATTTATTTATCTTGTATGCTGCCCACTCGCGGAGGACTCTGATCTCTGATCCGAGTAACGAAACAACCTCCATATTTCGACCGCATCTAAGAAGAGGGTCTTTCCCCTCTGCTGACCCTCGTCCTTCTCCCTCCTGTTGAGGTCGCCATCCATAACTTTGGTCTTCTTCTCCAGGGCTCACCTGCGCTCCATGATCTTCCGGAACTCAATGCGCATGAGTTGGCCTCTTGCCCTGGCTTGGATGCGGGTAATGATCCGGGACAACCGTTCATCTCGCAACTCTTCGAGATGACCCAGCAGCCCTGCCTTGAAAAACACCTGTGGGATGGGAAGATGGTTTTGATTTCATTGGATTTCTGCGAATTTTTTCTTTAAAAAAAAAAAGCAACGTAAAAGAAACAAGTGGTTGTAAAGTCCGCTCGTTGAATGGGTTTCTGTTTTGGTTGTCGTTTGTCACGACAGAGACCTTGAAGCAGGCTTTTTCTCCAGCTTGGCCAATTCGAAGAGGGGTGGACTTCAACTCCCAGAATTCTCATGCGGGCCGGAGAATTCTGGGAGTCGAAGTCCACAGAGCTTCAGTGGTGGGATTCCAATAGTTGAGCAACCTGTTCTCGGCCCTAATGATTTCTTCCAACAACCAGTTCACCAAACTGCTCAAAAACTTAACAACCGGTTCTCCTGAAGTGGTGCGAACCGGCTGAATCCCACCACTGGCTTCAAGTTGCCAAGGTGGAGAAACTCTGCTTTAGACTGAAAGAAAACTGTTTTAGGTTAAAGTCCAGGTGGTGATTTTAAAAAGGTAGGTCTCCTTTAAAGACACTTGCAGATGTCCTCCCTCCCCCCTTCTTCATCCCATTCTTCCCCTTCTCCTCCCTCCCTTCCCTTCCTCCCTCCCTTCCTCCCATTCTCTCCCCTCTTCTCCCTGCCTCTCATTTTTTCCTTCTTCATCCCACTCTTCCCCTTCTCCTCCCCCTCCTTTCTCCTCTCTCCCTCCCATTCTCTCCTCTGTTCTCCCTGCCTCGTCTTCCTTCCTTCATCCCCTTCTACTCTCTCCCTTCTCCTTCCTTCCTCTCTCTCTCCCATTCTCTCCCCTCTTCTCCCTGCCTCTCATTTTTTCCTTCTTCATCCCACTCTTCCCCTTCTCCTCCCCCTCCTTTCTCCTCTCTCCCTCCCATTCTCTCCTCTGTTCTCCCTGCCTCGTCTTCCTTCCTTCATCCCCTTCTACTCCCTCCCTTCTCCTTCCTTCCTCTCTCTCTCCCATTCTCTCCCCTCTTCTCCCTGCCTCTCATTTTTTCCTTCTTCATCCCACTCTTCCCCTTCTCCTCCCCCTCCTTTCTCCTCTCTCCCTCCCATTCTCTCCTCTGTTCTCCCTGCCTCGTCTTCCTTCCTTCATCCCCTTCTACTCCCTCCCTTCTCCTTCCTTCTTCTCTCTCTCCCATTCTCTCCCCTC
Source organism: Thamnophis elegans (assembly GCF_009769535.1). Classification (NCBI taxonomy): domain Eukaryota; kingdom Metazoa; phylum Chordata; class Lepidosauria; order Squamata; family Natricidae; genus Thamnophis; species Thamnophis elegans. The sequence continues at coordinate 140,855,748 of NC_045558.1, forward strand.
TTCTCCCTGCTTCTCCTTCCTTCCTTATTCATCCCATTCTCCCCCTTTTTCTCCCCCTCCCTCCCTCACATTCTCTCCCCTCTTCTCCCTGCCTCTCCTTCCTTCCTTCCTTCCTTCCTTCCTTCCTTCCATCCTTCCTTCCTTCCTGCTTCATCCCATTCTCCCCCTCCTTCTCCTCCCTCCCTTCCTGTTGTAACTCGAGGTCTATCTGTATTCTAAAATCCCTTTCCCGGCCTCCTTGCCAGAAAAGGGATTTGTTCGCCTCACCTTGGTGTGTCCAAATTTGTACTGGTTGTGATCGATGTCCAAGGTGCCTAAGAGTTTCTCGGCCCCCTTCCGGCTGTCGATGAACTGACCCTCCGGAATGGCCGCCGGGTTTAGGATCCGGTACCTGGCGAGAATGCAAAAAAATTGGCTGTATTCTTTTGCTAAAGGGTAACTGAGATTTGACTAGGAAAGAGAAGCAGCTAGATCAGAGGTGAGATTCAGCCGGTTCGGGCTGGTTCAGGCCAGTTTGGGCCGGTTCAGGCCAGTTCAGGCCGGTTCAGGCCAGTTTGGGCCGGTTCGGGCAAACCAGTAGTGGAGATCTGCGGGTGGGCCTGCCTACCCGCCCCAGTTCTAAGCTGTGCCATTTAGCCATGTTTTTGTATCGTGGTGACCACAACTGGGTGCAATATTCCAAGTGTGGCCTTCCCAAGGCCTTAGAAAGTGGTACTAACACTTCACACGATCTTGATTTTATTTTCTCTATTAGACAGTTTGAACTGATCCTGCATTGCCAGAGTGGCGGATTCACCTTTGCCTGAAATCCCCGTAAAGGATCCGGTTGGGGAATCCTTTCCGACAGATCCGGATCCCCTCCAGAACGCCGTTGCAACGTAACTGGTGCATGACCAAAGGATTGTCCATTACACCTGAGAAAGAAAACGAGAGACAGAGAGTAAATGAAAAGAAAAAAATATGTCCTCCCCTTAGAAAGATCAAAAGGGAACATCAGAATTCAACAAAACATACTTATTATAGAATTGTATCACAGCGGCCAGTTGTTTCGCCGGATTTGGCATTGGTTACTAGTCGGGCCCCACCCAGGGGCCTAGGACGTCGTAACGTATTTTCGTAATATGCGTGCAGTTCCAAGCAGTGCGGCTTTTTGCATTTGACTGATGGTGATTTTGTCAATTTTTAACTGTTTTAAATGTAATTCCAGTGCTTTTGGAATAGCACCCAGTGTGCCAATTCCCACTGGAATTACCACTGCTGGTTTGTGTCATAGTCGTTGAATTTCGATTTTTAAGTCCTGGTATTGTGTGATTTTTTCATGTTCCTTCTCAGCGACCCTGCTATCACCTGGTATTGTGATGTGTATGATTGTAACCTTGTTTTTCTCAACCATTGTGATGTCTGGTGTATTATGCGCCAGTATTTTGTCCGTTTGTATGCGAAAATCCCACAAGATCTTGACCATCTGATTTTCGGTGACTTTTTCAGGCTGATGTTCCCACCAATTTGTTGCTGTTTTAATATTATAATTTTTGCACAAATTCCAATGGATCATTTGTGCTACTGAATTGTGCCGCAATTTATAATCAGCCTGCGTGATTTTTTTTACAGCAGCTGAGTATGTGATCAACAGTTTCATCAGTTTCTTTGCAAAGTCTATTATTATAATATTATATATATCTATATTATTATTATTATCATTATTATTATTAGAATTAGAATTATAGGTAAGGTAAAGGTTCCCCTCGCACATCTGTGCTAGTCGTTCCTGACTCTAGGGAGAGGTGCTCACCTCCGTTTCAAAGCCGAAGAGCCAGCGCTGTCCGAAGACGTCTCCGTGGTTATGTGGCCAGCATGACTCAACGCCTTCGAAGGCACACGGAACGGTATTCCCTTCCCACCAAAGGTGGTTCCTATTTTTCTACTTGCATTTTTTTTTACCTGCTTTCAAACTCTTAGGTTGGCACAAGCTGGGACAAGCTAATGAGAGCTCACTCCGTTATGTGGTGCTAGGGATTCGAACCGCTGAACTGCCGACCTTTCTGATTGACAAGCTCAGCATCTTAGCCCCCCGAGCTGCTGCAACCTAGTCTAGTCTAAATAAACCAGGGGAGGAAGTGACATTTCTTCCATGTTTTACAGAGGGTATTAAAAACTCCACAAATAATTGTTAAGAAACATAAATATTATGAAATACATGTTGGATATGCCAAATATAGGATCATGCAAATATATATATATATATATATATATATATATATATATATATATATATATATATATATATATATATATATATATATATATATATATATATATATATTGGAAAGAAACACAACAATCCAAACAATTCTACAAAATAAAATAAAATCTGAAACCGTGGATGTTTCAGGCAATATTGTATTTCCAGAAAATGTACATGAAAAATAATATAATTTTGTAAGAGTCGTGAATGTTAATAATCTAATTATGCTACAGTGTACTGTATTATACTATTCTCTACTGTACTGTAAGCTAAAGGTAAAGGTTCCCCTTGCACAGATGTGCTAGTCGTTCCCGACTCTAGGGGGCGGTGCTCATCTCCGTTTCAAAGCTGAAGAGCCAGCGCTGTCTGAAGACGTCTCCGTGGTCATGTGGCCAGCATGGCTCAATGCCTTCGAAGGCGCACGGAACGCTGTTCCCTTCCCACCAAAGGTGGTTCCTATTTTTCTACTTGCATTTTTTTAAACCTGCTTTCGAACTGCTCGGTTGGCAAAAGCTGGGACAAGTCCAGGGACTGGACTACTGCAATGTGCTCTACATGGGGCAGCCCTTGAAGAGCATTGGGAGACTTCAGCTTGTCCAGAATGCAGCCACGCGAGTGATTGTGGGCGCCCCTCGGTACACCCACGTTACATCTATCCTCCGCGAGCTGCACTGGCTGCCTATTGGTCTTCGGATACGCTTCAAGGTGCTAGTCGTCACTTATAAAGCCCTTCATGGTATTGGACCTGGGTACTTGAGAGACCGCCTGTTGCCAATTACCTCCAACAGACCGATTAGATCCCACAGATTAGGCCTCCTCCGGATTCCATCCGCTGGCCAATGCCGACTGGCGACCACCCGGAGGAGGTCCTTCTCTGTGGCTGCTCCGGCCCTCTGGAACGAGCTCCCCATGGAGATTCGGACCCTCACCACCCTCCAGGCCTTCCGCAAAGCCCTTAAAACCTGGCTGTTCCGACAGGCCTGGGGCTGATGAGTTCCTGTCCCCGCTTGAATGGTGTGCCTGTTGAGTTGTTTTTAAAATTGTGGTATTGTTTGTCTATGTCTTTTTTCCGCCCTATTTGTATCCCCTATCCCCCCCCCCCCCTGACTTGAGTTGTGAGCCGCCCTGAGTCCCTTCTGGGAAAAGGGCGGCATAGAAATATAATAAATTCAATTCAATTCAAGTAACAGGAGCTCACTCTGTAACGCGGCGCTCGGGATTCGAACTGCCGAACTGCCGACCTTTCTGATCGACAAGCTCAGCGTCTTAGCCAGTGAGCCACCGGGTCCCATAGGGCATTAAAAAAAACCTACAAGTGATGGGTTTGCATATCAGAAAATGAATTGATTCAAGAAATGAAAGAATATATCCGGGATTATGCAACCTGTTGTAACAGAGATGTATTCCTCACCATATGACTACAATTGAGTCCAAGATTACCGTGGCTGAGCAAGATCCTTTTTAAACTGAGTTTTGCCCCATTTTACGACCTTTCTCGTCACGGTCGTTAAGTGAGTCACGGCCGTTAAGTGAGTCATGGCCGTTCTTAAGTTAGGAACATGGTTGTTAAGTGAATCTGGCTTCCCCATTGAATTTGCTGGTCAGGAGGTCGCAAAAGGGGATTGCAAGATCCCGGGACGGTGCGATTGTTCCGATCCCCCTTGTCCCACACCAACACACACTCCGAGCCAAAGATAAGTTATGGCATTTAATTAACAGACAGACAGGTCCTTGGCAGCAAACCGGCACAGATAAGCCGTGGCAGCAATCCAGCCTACCAAGCTCACAATAATGTTCTCCGACATTAGTTCCTGCGTTGACTTCTGCAAAAGGGCGTGTCCACAAGCAGTCCTTTTTATAGTCTGGAGAAGAGCCTAATAACCACCAGCTGAGTGCAATTATCTCCTGTACTTGCGCAACTGTTCCTGAAGCCTATTAGCTCTTCGGTGCCGGGCATCCAGGAACAACTCACTGCTGACGTCAGGAACACACTCCCTTGTCTCCTCCCCACTGGTCCAAGATTCAGGCGCCTCCTGGTGGCCAACCAGCCGCTCTGCGCCCTGCTCAGAGTCGGAACCCTGTCCAGGGTCCTCCACATCCTCCAGAGCCGAGTCATAGGGCCCCTCGCTGTCGGAGTCTTTTGGCAGCTCCAACGGCTCCTGCTGGGCCACAACACTGAGTCAGAGGCCAAGAGGCTGAATTTTGATCACGTGACCATGGGATGTTGCAGTGTGGCCATAAGTGTGAGACACGGTCATAATTCGCTTTTTTCATTGCCGTTGTAACTTTAAACAGTCACTAAATGAAAGGTTGCAATTTGAGGACTACACGTACTCTAGCTGGGAGAAATTCTGCAGTTCACCATCTCTAGAGTTCTCGTACAGGTACTCCTCGACTTACAACGGTTCATTTAATGACCATTCAAAGTTACAATGGGGGGCCCGGGGGAAAAAATAACTTACGACTGTTTTTTTCCCCAAACTTACGGCCGCTGCGCCATCCCCTGGTCACAAGTTCATCCACTTGGCAACTGACTCATATTTACGACGGTTGAACCATCCCGGGGTCAGGTGATTCCCTTTTTGCGACCTAATGACAAGCAACGTCAATGGGGATGTCAGATTCATCTTAACGACTGTGTTACTAACTTAACATCTGCAGCGATTCACTTAATAACGGAAGCAAGAAAGGTCGCAAAAGGGGGCAAAACTCACTTAACCGATGTCGGCCTTAGGAGCGTAAATTGTGGGGTTCAATTGGAGTCGTAAAGTGAGGGCTGCCTGTATTTTACTGCTGGATGTTGCCTCCCACCTTGCTGTAAAAGGCATCTCATACAGACATTCCCCCCCCCCCCCCCTGAATTTTTCAGGAGGATCCGATTTGCTGCTTCCTAAAGCTGGGATAAGCGTCAGCTTGTCTGCAAAGGAATTGCCATCTCTTGCAGTAAGTCTGATGCTCCCTCTCTCCCCACCCCCCTCTGGGCCTGTGTGTGTGTGTGTGTGTGAGACACACACACACACACACACACACAGAAAGAGAGACAGAGACAGAGAAAGGGAGAGAAAGAGAGAGAGAGACAGAGACAGACAGACCAAGAGAGAGACAGAGAGACAGAGAGACAGAGAGACAGAGAGACAGAGAGACAGAGACAGAGAGACAGAGAGAGAAATAGAGAGAGACAGAGACAGAGAGAGAAAGAGAGAGAAAGAGAGAGAGACAGACAGACAGACAAAGAGAGAGAAAGAGAGACAGAGAGAGACAGAGACAGACAGACAAAGAGAGAGACAGAGAGACAGAGAGACCGAGACAGAGAGAAAAAGAGACAGAGAGACAGAGAAAGAGAGAGAGACACACACACAAAGACAGAGAAAGAGAGAGACAGACAGACAAAGAGAGAGACAGAGAGACAGAGACAGAGAGAAAGAGAGAGACAGAGAAAGAGAAACACACACACAAAGACAGAGAAAGAGAGAGACAGAGACAGACAGATAGAGAGACAGAGAGAGGCACACACACACACACACAGGGACAGAGACAGACAAAGAGAGATAGAGTGAGAAAAAGAGAGAGAGAAAGAGAGAGGCAGACACAAAGAGAGAGAGAAAGAGAGAGAAAGAGAAACAGAGACAGAGAGAGAGTGAGAAAGAGAGACAGACAGAGAAAGAGAGAGAGAAAGAGAGAGACAGACACAGAGAGACACAGAGAAAGACAGAGACAGAGACAGAGAGAGACAAAGAGACAGAAAGAGAGAGACAGAGAAACAGAAAGAGAGAGAGACACACACAGAGAGAAAGTGAGGGAGAGAGAATGAGAGAGAGAGAGAGAGACAGAGACAGAGAAAGGGAGAGACAGACAGAGAGAGAGAGAGAAAGAGAGAGAGAGAGAAAGGGAGAGAGAGGTACAGAGAGAGAGAAAGAGAAAGAGACAGAGAAAGGGGGAGAGAGTGAGAGAGAGAGAGTGAGAGAGAGCATTCCCTGACCTTTGGGCCTCAAACTTCCTGGAAGAAAAGGAGGAAGGACTTCCTTTTTCTGTTTCCTTCCTGGTTTTTCAGCCTGCCGTTAAGCAGGAAACGCAGGAGAGGAGAAGCAGCATCATTCACCACTGACTCCAACAAACCGGCTGAAGAAATCTTGTGTGTGAGAGTTCCCCAGACTGAATGTCTGGCTGCCCCTCCCCCTCAGCAGATCCCTTTGGTTTCCCCCACTGGATTACCGGGAGCCTTTCGCTCATTGGGGATGAGGCACCGCACAAAATGAGGGTGGGTGGTCTTGAGGTTGGCCATCAACTTGTTGAGGTTCTCCTGCGAAAAGAAAGGGGGAAAGGAGAAGAAAAGTAGGAGGAGGGGAGGGGAAGAAGGAAGGGAGGGAGGAAGAGAGGGAGGGAAGGGAGGAAGGAGAGGAGAGACAGAGGGAGGAAAGCAAGCAAGCAAGGAAGGAAGGAGAAAGGAAGGAGGAGAAGGGGGAGAATGGGATGAAGAAAAAAAGGAGGGAGGGGGAAGGAAGGAGAGGCAGGAAGAAGAGGGGAACAAATGGGATGAAGGAAGGAAGGAGAGAGGAGAAAGAGAAGGAATGAAGGGAGGGAGAGGTGATGAGGGAGGGTCAGAAGGAAGAGAGGGAAGGAGGAGAGAGGAAGAGAGGAAAGATGGAGGAAGGAAAGAGGAGAGATGGAGGGAGAGAGGAGGGAGGAGAAGAAGAGAAAGAGAAGGGAGCAAGGGAGTGGAAATGAGAGGAGGGAGGGAAAGAAGAAAGGAAGGAAGAGGAGAGGAGAGGGGGAGAAGAGAGGAAGGGAAGGAGAAAGGAGGAGGGAGACGGAAGAGGGAGAGAGGAGGGAAGGAGGGAGGAGGGAAGGGGAAAGAGAAGGGAAATGAGAGGAGGGAAGGAAAGAGGAGAGACAGAGAAGAGAGGAAGAAAGGAGGGAAGGAGAAAGGAGGAGAGAGAGACGGAACAGAAAGATGTAAAGGAGAGGGAAGGGAGGGAGAGGAGAAATGAAAGGAGAGACAAAGGAGAGAGAGGGAGAGATGGAGGGATAAGAAGGTGGGAGGAAGGAAAGAAGGAAGGAGAGAGGAGAGAGAGAAGGAACAAAGGGAGGAGGAGATGAGGGAGGGTCAGAAGGAAGGGAGGGAGGAGAAGAGGATAAAGAGAAGGGAGAGAGGTAGAGGAAATAAGAGGAGGGAGGGAAAGAAGGAAAGAAGAAAAGAGGAGAGACAGAGAAGAGAGGAAGGAGGGAAGGAGAAAGGAGGAGAGAGGGAGATACAAGAGGGAGGGAGGATGGAAGGAGGGAGGAGAAGAGGAGAAAGAGAAGAGAGAGAGGGTGAGGTAATGAGAGGAGGGAGGGAAAGAAGGAAGGAAGGAAAGAAAGAGGAAAGACGGAGAAGAGAGGAAGGAAGGAGAAAGGAGGAGAGAGAGAGGGAACAGCAGAAGAGGAGAGGAGAAATGGAAGGAGGGACAAAGGAGAGAGAAAGAGGAGAGATGGCGGGAGGGATAGGAAGGTGGGAGGAAGGAAGGAAAGAAGGAGGGAGGAAGAGGAAGAGGAAGAGAGGGACAGGTGGGGAGAGAAATCTTCATTATGGTTCTCCTTGCCAACCCTTAGGGAGGTCAAAATCAACATTTGGCCATTCACTTGGATGGCCCTCAACTCCCAGAATTCCCCAGCCAACAAGCCAAGTTTGGACAACTGTGTTGGAAACAGGGTCCAACCTCGTCCGCTCTGAAGCCCGGACCCTCTGCCCCCCGGGAGGTCCTATCTCCCTCAGAGAGGAGAGAAGGACTTCTGGGAGCGGTCTCCAAGCTTCTGGATTCTCCCCAATGGCCAGGATTGGCCCCGGCCCCACCGTTTCCCCACAGCTGCCCCACGTAGGCGAGCTGGAAGCCATCTTTCTCGTCCCGGGGGTTCCCGCCTCGTACCCGGTGAACCGCCGAGACCGTCTGGAAGGAGGAGCCCTTCTTCTTGGATCCTTTGCCCTTCCCGCCTTCTCCGCCTGAGGGAACAAGAGACGGTTGAGGCAGGGAGGCCATGATGGGACTCTCGCCCTCATCTGCACAAGCACACGGAGTCCTCGACTTACGACAATGTGTTTAGCCACCAAAGTTAGGGTGGCCTTGAAAAAAAGTGATTTGCCACTAGTCCTCACCCTTATGGTCTTTCCTCTCCTTTCCTTTTTCCATCCTTTCCTTTTTCTATCTTCCTTTCCTTTTTCTATCTTCCTTTCCTTTCCTTTTTCTATTTTCCTTTCCTTTTTCTATCTTCCTTTCCTTTCCTTTTTCTATCTTATTTTCCTTCCCTTTTTCTATCTTCCTTTCCTTTTTCTATCTTCCTTTCCTTTCCATTCCTTCCATTCCTTTCCTTTCCTTTTTCTATCTTCCTTTCCTTTCCTTTTTCTATCTTATTTTCCTTTCCTTATATCTTCCTTTCCTTATATCTTCCTTTCTTTTTTCTATCTTCCTTTCCTTTTTCTATCTTCCTTTCCTTTTTCTATTTTCCTTTCCTTTTTTTATCTTCCTTTCCTTTATCTATCTTCCTTTCCTTTATCTATCTTCCTTTCCTTTATCTATCTTCCTTTCCTTTCGTTTTTCTATTTTCCTTTCCTTTTTCTATCTTCCTTCCCTTCACTTCCCTCCTCCCTCTATCCCTTCCTTCCTTCCGTCTTCATCCCTGATTTATAGCTTTCTAAACTAGACACCACCACTCTCAGGTTTGTGTCTCTCCCAATTGCCTTTTCCAGGACATTTCCAAGGTGTTGAGGGTCCTCAAGAGCAGAAGATAATACAATGAAATACAATACAATACAATAGCAGAGTTGGAAGGGACCTTGGAGGTCTTCTAGTCCACCCCCCTGCCTAGGCAGGAAACCCTATACCGTTCCAGACAAATGGCTATCCAACCTCTTCTTAAAGACTTCCAGTGTTGGGGCATTCACAACTTCTGGAGACAACTTCTGTTCCACTGATTAATTGTTCTAACTGTCAGGAAATTTCTCCTTACTTCTAAGTTGCTTCTCGCCTTGATTAGTTTCCACCCATTGCTTCTTGTTCTACCCTCAGGTGCCTTGGAGAATAGCTTGACTCCCTCTTCTTTGGGGCAACCCCTGAGATATTGGAAGACTCCTATCATGTCTCCCCTAGTCCTTCTTTTCATTAAACTAGACATCCCCAGTTCCTGCAACCGTTCTTCCTATATTTTAGCCTCCAGTCCCCTAATCCTCTTTGTTGCTCTCCTCTGCACTCTTTCTAGAGTCTCCACATCTTTTCTACATCATGGAGATCAAAACTGGATGCCGTATTCCAAGTGTGGCCTTACCAAGGGATTGTAAAGTGGTATTAACATTCACGTGATCTTGATTCTCTCCCTCTGTTGATGCAGCCTAGAACCGTGTTGGCTTTTTTGGCAGCTGCTGCACACGGCTGGCTCCTATTTAAATAATTGTCCACTAGGACTCCAAGATCCCTCTCCCAGTTACTACTGTTGAGCAAGGCACCACCTATACGGTTCCTGTGCATTTCGTTTTTCTTGCCTAACTGTAGAAGCTTACTCTTTTCACCCTTGAATTTCATTTTATTAGATAGTGCCCAATGTTCAAGTTTGTCAAGATCCTTCTGTATCTTGAGCCTGTCTTCTGGAGTGTTGGCTATTCCTGCCAGCTTGGTGTCATCTGCAAATTTGATGACTTCCCCATTTATTCCCTCATCCAAATCATTGATGAAGATGTTGATGAAGATAAGATCCATTTGACCTCAAGGTTGGAAGCTGGTGAGCAAAGAGCACCCTCATTAACTTCGAACACTTGTCACCCCAACTCTTATTTTCCTGAGACGTTCCTGGGGGTTGGGGAGGGCAGAAATGAGGAAAACAAACCCCGGTTTTTCCTCAATTTTGCCCCCTCCCAGCCCCCAGGAGCACTCTATAAGCTTTCTGATGCACTTTTTTTTGACAAAAAACGGGCCCGTTTTTGTGAAAAACGGGCCATTTTTTTGCTCATTTTTGCCCCCCGAACACTCTGCAAGCATCCTAAAGGCTAAGCATGCCCTTAAAAAAAAACACGAGCCCGTTTTTGCAAAAAACAAGCCGTTTTTAGGAGGTTTGCAGAGTGCAAAACCTTTTTTTTAAAAAAATTGCCTCTTCGGGACCTTGGTGCGTCTTATACTCTGAAAAATACACTACTGCAATGTGCTCTACATGGGGCAGCCCTTGAAGAGCATTCGGAGACTTCAGCTTGTCCAGAATGCAGCCACGCGAGCTATTGTGGGTGCACCTCGGTTCACCCACATAACACCTATCCTCTGCGAGCTGCACTGGCTGCCTATTGGTCTTCGGATATGCTTCAAGACGCTAGTCGTCACTTATAAAGCCCTTCATGGTATTGGACCTGGGTACTTGAGAGACCGCCTGCTGCCAATCACCTCCAATAGACCGATCAGATCCCACAGATTAGGCCTCCTCCGAATTCCATCCGCCGGCCAATGCTGACTGGCGACCAGCTGGAGGAGAGCCTTCTCTGTGGCTGCTCCGACCCTCTGGAACGAGCTCTCCATGGAGATTCGAACCCTCACCACCCTCCAGGCCTTCCGCAAAGCCCTTAAAACCTGGCTGTTCCGACAGGCCTGGGGCTAAAGAGTTTTTGCCCCCCTTCTCGAATGGTGTGGTTGTTGTGTGTTTTTAAATTTTGTATTGTTATGTCTCATCTTTTTTATCCCCCTGTCTGTACCCCCTTCCCTGATTGAATTGTGAGCCACCCTGAGTCCCCTTCGGGGAAAAGGGCAGCATATAAATGTAATCAATCAATCAATCAATCAAAAATACAGTAATTCTCTCTTTCCTCTCCCTCCCCAATCTCACCTGCCTCGCTGCCGGCGTAGCTCGAGAAGAGCGTGGCCAGGAGCTTCAGGGCCGACTTCTGGAAGAGGCCCACCACGGTCTCGTTGAGAGGGTCCTTGTTCTTCTCCAACCACCCGTTGATGTTGTAGTCCACGGTGCCGGCGTAATGGACCAGCGCAAAATGGGCCTCCGGTTTCCCCTTGGTGTTGCGGGCTTTTCCGAAGTTGGACGACTTTCCCAGGTGATTGTCGTAGAGTTTGGCCTTGAAGGTCATGTTGGTGGCTTTGGGGAACATGCATTCTTCTTCCAGGATGGACATGATGCCCAGAGGCTGATCGCCCCAAGAGATGGAGAGGAAAGAGACAGCAATGAGGACAGAAAGGACGGAAAAAATGTAAACCCTCCCGGAAGTCTAAACAACCTTCCTACGGGATGTCCCTAAAGGTGCTTTTTTCAAGAGGCAACTGGTTTTTCTTGGAAGGCATTACGCTTCTCATCTGAGAAGCTTCTTCAGTTCAAAAAGAAGGTCCTTTGTCTTTTAAATGTAGGTGGACTGCTGAATCTGGTCCCAATGGGTTTCTTCTGTGTTGTGCCAAGCGATTGTGACGTGGCTGTTTGGTTTCCCCAATGTATAAATCGGCACGTGGCTCACTGCATTGTACTCAGAGGTGGTATTCAGCAGGTTCTGACCAGTTCTGGAGAACCAGTAGCAGAAGTTTCGAGTCGTTCAGAGAACTGGTAAACACCACCTCTGATTGCCCCCGACCCTATCTATTCCCTGCCTACCTGCTGGTGATCACCTTTAAAGCCCTACATGGCCTAGGACCCGGATATCTGCGAGACCGCCTCCTGCCACATACCTCCCAACGGCCGATAAGATCTCACAGGCTGGGCCTTCTCCGGGTGCCGTTGGCCGGACAATGCCGGCTGGTGCCCGCTCGGGGGTGGGTCTTCTCTGTAGCTGCTCCAGCCCTGTGGAACGATCTACCCGCAGAGATCCGGACCCTTCCCACTCTCTCGGCCTTCCGAAAAGCCACTAAAACCTGGCTGTTCTGGCAGGCCTGGGGCTGTTGACCCCATGAATGAGGTCCAGCGTATGAGTGTATGGTGTGCTGCTTTTAAATCTGTTTTCTTTTTCCCTATATTTTAACTTTTTCATTTTTACTCTTGTATTTTGTAAGCCGCCTAGAGTCCTACGGGATATAAATTTATTAAATTACAATTACAATTACCGAGTCCCAGCTGATTGGGAGGAAATGGGAATTTTGCAGTAACCTTCCCCTAGAGTGGGGAGGGAATTGAGATTTTACAGTATCCTTCCCCTGGTGTGCTGCCCCAGCATCAGTGGTGGGTTTCAAATTTTTTGAGAACCTATTTTGTGGGTGTGGCTTATTTTGTGGGCGTGGCTTGGCAGTCATGTGACCAGGCGTGTATGGACAATTTGACATCACTCATGCACACTCAGTCACATGACCACCACCCCCAAGCCATGTGGCAAAAATTTTTGGGACTCCTATGAAGGGGTGGAGGGGAAGGGAGGGGAAAACCTTCCAAATATAGACAAATGGATGATTAAGGGCCGAAATTAGGGAGAACGGAGAAGGCAGGACAGAGGGGAATCCAGTAGAAAGCTATCACATGCTGGGGAAAGAACTTTGGGAGATCGGAGGAGGCAGGACAGAGAGAAATCCAGGAAAAAACTCCTGAGCTTGCCACTGCTGTCTGGTGGATTGTGCCGCTGGACCTCTCTATGATTCTCCATTCACCACCTCCATTCCCAGGTATGGGACTTGACACCGAATTGGGCTAGGATAGTGCGGGCAGGCGGGGGGAGCAAGCGATGGAGCGGCTTCTGGACGGGCGGGGGTGAGTGAGCGAGCGACAGGGCCAGGGCAGCCATTCCGGAAGTTACTTTTGGGTCTACCGGTCAAACCTCCTCTCACCGGATCGGTAAATTTCACCATTCGGTTCTCCCGAGCCAGTGTGAACCGGCAGAAACCCACCACTGCCCAACAGTATATACTGTAGATGTTGTAGGAATTAAGAGCTGTCTCCTTTAAGAAACTACCTCCTTGGAAATGTAGGCAGAGGCTGCCTGATGGGAAATGTAGTTCCATGACATGTGATCATATCTGTGTTTCTGATTGGCCACTGGAGCATGCTGCCTGCGTGCAGAACAAAGCGGACTCATTTTAAATGCCAACTCAACCAGGAATGCAATGTGCGTGCTTCCTCTCTCAACACGGGAGCAAAATCATCATCTTTTTACACCACGTGATGGGACAGATTATAGAAAGTCAGGAGTATCTCAACACTGAACTGTAAGTTTGATATGAAGAATGCCTGATAATAAACTTGATCTGAATAAGAGTCCTAAGCGTGGAGTTAACTGGACACCCCGAGCGAGCCTAAAACGCTCGAGGCAGAACACCGGGAGAGGGGTGGGTGTTCTGACCCCCCTCGTCCCACACCAACGCACACTCCGAGCCAAAGATAAGTTACGGCATTTAATTAACAGACAGACAGGTCCTTGGCAGCAAACCGGCACAGACAAGCTTGGGCAGCAATCCAGCACAGATAAGGCTTGGCAGCAATCCAGCCTGCCAAGCTCACAATCATGTTCTCCGACATTAGTTCCTGCATTGACTTCTGCAAGAGGGGCGTGTGCACAAGCAGTCCTTTTATAGTCTGGAGAGGAGCCTAATGACCACCAGCTGAGTGCAATTACCTCCTGTACTTGCGCAACTGTTCCTGATGCCTATTAGCTCTTCGGTGCCAGGCATCCAGGAACAACTCACTGCTGACCTCAGGCTCACACTCACTTGTCTCCTCCCCACTGGTCCAAGGCTCAGGCGCCTCCTGGTGGCCAACCAGCCTTTCTGCGCCCTGCTCGGAGTCGGAACCCTGTCCAGGGTCCTCCACATCCTCCAGAGCCGAGTCATAGGGCCCCTTGCTGTCGGAGTCTGGTGGCAACTCCAATGGCTCCTGCTGGGCCACAACAAGTGGGTATACAGTATCCTTCAACAAGCCACACCCACCAAGCCATGTCATGCCCACCAAGCCACGCCCACAGAACCGGTAGTATAATTTTTTGAATCCCACCACTGATTGTACTGCATATAACCGGGGGCCTCAATGACTTGCTAAAAGGATGCAAATGACCAGCTGTCAGCAGGGAGTGTAAAGCCTTCCATTCCCCACCATCTGGGCAGAGCTGAAGAAGCTTCTTGGAGGAGAAGTGAAACATCTTCAAAAGAAAAAACCAGAAAGCCCAGGTGGCTCTTGGAAAAAAGCACCTTTGGGTCAACCAGGACCTGGATGACAGAGAATCTCCATAGACATCTGGATGGAATTATTCAACATTCCCAGGAGAACGTCAGGAAATTGTGGAATAAACCAAGGAGGACCAGCTGGTTGTGTCCCCCTCCAAACAACCCAATTGTCATTCAGAGAAGCTCATCTGAGGTACGTTCTGGAGAACCAATGATGGAAGGCTTACCCGATTCCCCCAGCAGCTTACCTTCTCAATCAGGTCAATGCAGGCCTGGAGGTCCATGCCGAAGTCAATGAAGACCCATTCGATGCCCTCCTTCTTGTACTCCTCTTGTTCCAGAACAAACATGTGGTGGTTGAAGAACTGTTGTAGCTTCTCGTTGGTGAAGTTGATGCAGAGCTGCTCAAAGCTGTTGAACTGGGAGGTGGGGGGGGGGGGAAGAAAGTTATGGACCAACCAAAGTCAACCCAAGAATGTGGTCTGCGCAGGTCTCACCCTGCTCCAGTGGCAGGTTTCAAAATTTTTTGGAACCTACTCTGTGGGTGTGGCCTGCTTTGTGGGAGTAGCTTGCCGGCCATGTGACTGGGTGGGGATGTTATAATATAGTTGCAGAGTCACGCTGAACCACACAGGAGAAAACAAACTCCTACAACGCCATAACATCCTGATAATGCATAACATAACATTCTGAGATGTGCCCCACCATTGACGTCCAGGATTTGACCATATATAGACTGAGCAGTAGATTAGAAATTGTACTTTTGCAGGCTGTTTTTAAGGGTTCCACCACAAAACCGCGGTAGAATAAAGCGCGCTCGACGAAAGCGCGTACGTGACGTCATCACAGCACGACGAAAACATCGCGCTGTGAGTGGTAAATTTAAAATTAAAGCGAAAACCTTACCCTAACCCCCCCAAACCTAACCCTAACCCTAAACCTAACCCTAAACCTAACCCTTAACCTAACCCTAACCCTAACCCTAACCCTAAACCTAACCCTTAACCTAACGCTAAACCTAACGCTAACCCTTAACTTAACCCTAAACCTAACCCTAACACTTAACGTAACCCTAACCCTAACCCTAACCCTAACCCTTAACCTAACCCTAACCCTAACCCTAACCCTAACCCTAAACCTAACCCTTACCTTTATGTGAATCGGCTTGCTTTAATTTTATTTTAATTTTATTTATTTTTAATTTTTTTCGTCGCGCTGCTGATGACGTCACGTATGCGCTTTAATCGGGCGCGCTTCAGTCTACCGCGGTTTTGACGGGTCACGGTTTTTAAGCACATGCTATTGCTCCTCCTGCCTTTGTCCTATCTCAATAAAAGGGGCTCTCAGACCCCCAATCTGTATTTGTATTTTGTATTTGTATTTTATTATTTGTATGCCGCCCTTCTCCGGGAGGACTCAGGGCAGCGAACAATTCAAGGGGAAAAAAGGGGAACATAAAAAGACAAAATACAAATAATAAAAGTAGACAACAGTCGCACAACCATACAAGTCGAGAGGGGAGGGAACTCATCACCCCCAGGCCTGCCGGCAAAGCCAGGTTTTGACGGCTTTTCGGAAGGCCTGGAGAGAGGTGAGGGTCCGAATCCCTGCGGGGAGTTCGTTCCAGAGGGCCAGAGCTGCCACAGAGAAGGCCCTCCCCCGGGTAATAGCCAGGTGGCATTGGCTGGTAGATGGCACCCGGAGGAGGCCAACCCTGTGAGATCTAATGGGTCTGTGGGAGGTAATTGGCAGCAGGCGGTCTCTCAAGTACTGGGTCGCTCCATCCCGAGAAAGGTTGTCTCCTGTCTTTTCTCAACATTGGCCTCACGGGCGAACCACGGGAACTGGTCATGTGACCGGGTAGGAGTGGCCAAGATGATGTCAGCATTCCCAGTCAAGATAGAGGTATCAGAGCCGAGGTGGCGCAGTGGTTAAATGCAGCACTGCAGGCTACTTCAGCTGACTGCAGTTCTGCAGTTCGGCTGTTCAAATCTCACCGGCTCAGGGTTGACTCAGCCTTCCATCCTTCCGAGGTGGGTAAAATGAGGACCTGGATTGTTGGGGGCAATATGCTGACTCTGTAAAACCGCTTAGAGAGGGATGAAAGCCCTATGAAGCGGTATATAAGTCTAACTGCTATTGCTATTGCTATAAATTACAAGAAAGAGGCATCCATACATCTGAATTTAACTTCAAAGCAGAGGCAACAACTTAAATTCATTAAATAATAATGTTTGTTAGGGCTATGCACTGTTTTTGAATATACAGGAATGTAAAGCCCACAGCATCTACTTGGTACTTTTGAAAGCGGCGCCACCTTTTTCCTGGATTCATGAAATATCTACTTTAAAGAGTTGTGGGTGGGGTACTATAGTAACAGTCTTATTTGGTAGACGGTAGCTTTCTTTTACATCTTTTGGGATAGAGATTTCCTTTAGAATTTATTTATTTTTTATCATTCTGAAAAAAAACTCACTGTAACCCATTTACACTAATGGGGGATTATATAGAATATGCATGGACCATTATATATCTCACTAGTCAACGTCATCCTTTCCTTCCCCTCTTACTTCCGGCTCCACCGGCAATGTTCCCTCTAATTTTGTTTTCAGTGTGAGCAGAAAAGTATAGTGTTTGAGCGGCATATTTTCATGCCTGAGCACCTGAATTTTTTTCACAGATGTCACCTAAGACAGCAACGAAATCAGTATTATTTGAAACTCAAAGTTATGTTTATTCAAGGTACCCCCTTAATTAAAAGTGTTATATAATATCGGTATCACTTTACAACGCTCCTGCTTAGCAACCAAAATTTTGGCTCAGAAAGTCTGGCATTTGAAGCACGCAAGTCTTAAAGCTGTTGTTACAAGAGCCTTGCACCCCTAACCCTTTAGATAAAAGAATCCCAGGGGTCTTCAAACCTTGACAGCTTTAAGACTTGTGGACTTCAACTCCCAGAATTCCTCCTCCAGTCATGTTTGTTTTATTTATTTATTTGTTTATTTATTAGACATATACCGCTTCATAGGGCTTTCAGCCCTCTCTAAGCGGTTTACAGAGTCAGCATATCGGCCCCAACAACAATCCGGGTCCTCATTTCACC
Source organism: Thamnophis elegans (assembly GCF_009769535.1). NCBI lineage: Eukaryota > Metazoa > Chordata > Lepidosauria > Squamata > Natricidae > Thamnophis > Thamnophis elegans. Next base: position 140,873,179 of record NC_045558.1, read on the forward strand.
CACCTCGGAAGGATGGAAGGCTGAGTCGACCTTGAGCCGGTGAGATTTGAACCGCTGAACTGCAGATCACAGTCAGCTAAAGTGGCCTGCAGTACTGCACCCTAACCACTGCGCCACCTCGGCTAGGATTGGCCGCCCACAAAGGACCTCCCTGGGCTTGCTTTGCTGAACATGGGGCGACTGATGCTAGTTTGAGCGGCCGCGGGCGGCGCAAACTACTGTCAGTCGCTCCGTGCTCATCAAAACAAGTCTCGGGAGGTCCTTTGCGGGCAGCCAGTTCTAGCCGCCTGCAAAGGACTTCCCCGCGTTTGCTTTGCTGAACACGGGGCGACTGATAGAAATGACAGAAATCACTGTGCGGCAGTTAGAAACGGCTGCGCTGTATTTTCTTGCCACGTGCGCGACCGCGCAGCCGCGCACCTTAGAGGGAACAGTGTCCACCGGTGGAACCTCCTCTCAATGGTTCGGTAGATTTGACCAACCGGTTCTACCGAACCGGTGCGAACCAGTAGGAACCCACCTCTGCCCTGCTCCCCGTAGACCCTATTGTGATGGACTTACGTCAAAGATCTCAAACCCCGCTATGTCCAGCACACCGATGAAATACTGGCGAGGTTGTTTGGTCTCCAGGGAGTTGTTGATTCTGACCACCATCCAGTTGAACATTTTCTCATACACGGACTTGGCCAAGGCCCCGATGGAATAATACACCTGGGTGCACAGGAGAGATCAAGGCATGAAATGTTAGAATAATACACTTGGAAGGGACCTTGGAGGTCTTCTAGTCCAACTCCCTGCTGAAGCAGGCAAACTCCACATCATAGGGCCAATCACCAGAAATCAGTGACGTCTAACGCCATGTTAGGCATGAAAGCCAGCTGGGTGACGTTGGGCCAGTCTGGGAGTTCTAGTTCCACCTTAGACATGGAATCTGGTTGGGTGACCTTTGGCCAATCACCAGAAATCAGTGACTTCTAGTGCCATGTTGGGCATGAAAGCTAGCTGGGTGACGTTGGGCCAGTCTGGGAGTTCTAGTTCCACCTTAGACATGGAATCTGGTTGGGTGACCTTTGGCCAATCACCAGAAATCAGTGACTTCTAGCGCCATGTTAGGCATGAAAGCCAGCTGGGTGACGTTGGGCCAGTCTGGGAGTTCTAGTTCCACCTTAGACCTGGAAGCTGGTTGGTTCCTTTCTTGCAGACGTTTTGGGACCCAACTAGGGTACCTCATCAGTGCAGGAGGGAGTGAGGTCCGCAGAGGAGGAGGACTGTGGGGTCCTTGGTGGTCTCTTAGCTTGCTTTCTTGGAGACATTTCTGTTTTTTTTCCAAGAAAAGTTTTTTTTTGTTTCTCATACATTCCCCAATATGCATTTCTCATAAATATCATTAGTATTATATATTATCCTTTAACATTTATGCTTCCATTCTTTCCTTGCAAAATATAATATTATATTTGGTCTTGCTTTCCTGCCATCCATCTTGTATTACAATGACACTACTTCTTCTTTCCTCTTTCTTTCTCCTACCCTCCCTCCCTCCGTCCCTCCCTCCTCCTCCCCCTCCTCCTCCTCCTTCTTCTCTATCTTCTTCTTCTTCTTCTTCTTCTTCTTCTTCTTCTTCTTTTCTTCTCCTCCTCCTCTGCTTTCTTCTTTCCTCCTCTCCTTTCTCTTTTCTTCTTCCCCTTCCTCTCCCTTCCTCCTCCCCTTCCTGCCCTCTCTCCCACTCTTACTACCCTTCCCTTCCTTCCTCTCCTTTACCCTTTCTTTAAAGTTTAATAACATTTATATGCCGCCCCATCCCGTAGGACTCCGGGTGGCTAACAATACAAATAATTTTTTTTAAAAAGAAGGAAATAAAAGACAGATTAAAAAAAAACACACCATGCCCTCTGTTCTAAATGGGGCTGGACCATATTTTGGGGTCAACAGCCCCAGGCCTGCCGGAACAGCCAGGTTTTAGTGGCTTTACGGAAGGCCGAGAGAGTGGGAAGGGTCTGGATCTCTGCGGGAAGATCATTCCACAGGGCCGGGGCAGCTACAGAGAAAGACCTCCCCCGGGTAGTCGCCAACCGGCATTGTCCGGTTGACGGTACCCGAAGGAGGCCCAATCTGTGAGATCTTATAGGTCGTTGGGAGGTATGTGGCAGGAGGCGGTCCCGTAGGTATCCAGGTCCCAAGCCATGTAGGGCTTTAAAGGTAATGACCAGCACCTTGAATCGCGTTCGGAGACCGATGGGGAGCCAGTGCAGCTCGCGGAGGATAGGTGTGACATGGGTGTACCTAGGTATACCCGATATCGCTCGCGCGGCCGCATTCTGGACTAATTGTAGTCTCCGAACACTCTTCAGGGGCAGCCCCAAGTAAAGAGCAACCCTTCCCTCTCTTCTCCTCTCCCCTCTCCTCCTCTCTCCCTTCCCTCCTTCCATTGTTGTGGTGTCACGTTTTCTCTACTCTGAGGTCTTTGGGGGAATGGCCTTTGAGCAAACCTGGATTGGTATTCACATCCCCTTCTTAAGTTCCCTTAAGTTGCATGACCCAACAAGGGAAACTCATCAGTGTTAGAAGGAGGTGGGAGGAAGAGGAGGAGTACTGTGAGCTCACTTGTGGCGCAGTGGTTAAATGCAGCACTGCAGGCTACTTCAGCTGACTGCAGTTCTGCAGTTCGGCTGTTCAAATCTCACCAGCTCAGGGTTGACTCAGCCTTCCATCCTTCTGAGGTGGGTAAAATGAGGGCCCGGATTGTTGTTGGGGGCAATATGCTGACTCTGTAAACCGCTTAGAGAGGGCTGAAAGCCCTATGAAGCGGTACATAAGTCTAACTGCTATTGCTATTGCTATTGCTATTTTCTTGCAGAAGTTTCGTGACCCAGCTACGTAACACCATCAGTGTTAATTAGACTTCAACGAGTAATAAAACATCTGCGAACAACAGCCGAACTCAAAGAGCACCAACTTCTAATTTCCCACGATGCCCCAGGATTCTGCCCTACGACAAAAATTCGACCTCCATCTCTCTTAAAATCCCTTTCCAGTCCTTCAACAGCCCAGGCATTTCAATCCCATTTTTTTTTTAATCTTCTGAAAGAACGCGAGAGCCCAAATTGGGCTCAAACCAATGTTGGTTTAGCTCCAACACCGCCGGACAGCCGCCCGCCTAAAGCCAATAATCAGGGCTTAAGACTAGCAAGCTTCCCCATCATCCTGCGAGCATTTCCCCCACGGATTGATCCGTCAAGCTAAACCTCTGGAGCGCGAATCCGGAAGAAGAACAAGCAAATCCATCAGATTTTTTAAAAAGGCGGGATATAAATAAACAACATAAATCTCGTCTGGGATCACCTGCGATCAAAAGGAATTGTGAAATCGAGGCTCACTTTTTTTTAAATAACCCTGCGTCCCTTTGCAAAATAGCTTAACAAGAGAGGGGAGTCTTCGAATTACGACGGCAATGGACTTTTGGCTAATCGCTAGAAGTCAGGGACTTCTAGCGCCATGTTGGTCTCTCAAGTACCAGGTCCAATACCATGAAGGGCTTTATAAGTGACGACTAGCGCCTTGAAGCATATCCGGAGACCGATAGGCAGCCAGTGCGCCTATAGGCAGCTCGCGGAGGATAGGTGTTACGTGGGTGAACCGAGGTACACCCACGATCACTCGCGCGGCTGCATTCTGGACAAGCTGAAGTCTCCGAATACTCTTTAAGGGCTGCCCCATGTAGAGCACGTTGCAGTAGTCCAGTCTAGAGGTCACAAGGGCACGAGTGACTGTTGTGAGGGCCTCCCGGTTCAGGTAGGGACGCAACTGGTGCACCAGGCGAACCTGGGCAAATGCCCCCCTTCTCCCCTGCCTGCTAAGCTAAGCAGCCACCGCGAGAAAGAGTTGGCAAAGCAGCTGGCCCCATTCAAATTGGCTCAGCGGAAGCACCTCCCTGAGGACTAGGAGCATGGGCTTTCCAAGCAGAAGGAAGACCTGCGGGAGTGCAAGGCCAGGTGCCGGCGCTTGGAGGCTCAGCGGTCTGAGATGGTCACCAGTTCCAGGCCATGATGTAGTCCCACTGGAACGAGGCCCTCTGGCTCTTCCCTCCAGTCTTCACCCAAAGCCCCCTACCAGGACGTCCAAGCAGACCCCAAGATGGAATTTCTGGTTCACCCACAAAACCGTGCTCGACTAAACCGCGCCTGACTAAACTGCGTCGCTGACGTCATCAACAGGGCGACAACAGGGCAGAGACAGAAGCACGCTGTAAACCTAAACCTAAAATTAACCCCTAAACCTAAACCTAACCCTCCTAACCCTAAACCTAACCCTAAACCTAACCCTAAACCTAACCCTAAACCTAAACCTAACCCTAATCCTAACCCTAAACCTAACCCTAATCCTAACCCTTAACCTAACCCTAACCCTAACCCTTAACCTAACCCTAAACCTAACCCTAAACCTAACCCTAAACCTAACCCTAAACCTAACCCTTACCTTAAGTCGAATCGGCTTGCTTTCAAAGCGCTATTTAAAGCGCCCTTCTTTCTCCGCGCTGGCTGTTGTCGCCCTGTTGATGACGTCAGCGACGCGGTTTAATCGGGCGCGGCTTAGTCGAGCGCGGTTTTGATGGGTCACGGGAATTTCTGCCCCCCTCCGACCCTCACAAAAAGACCCCAAAGGGGGGGACTCTCCACAGCAACACAAGAATTCATTGCATGCATCCGGCCTAGGAGCCGTAGTTTGAGGATCCCTGATTGAGTGCAATATAAAAAAATGCAAATAATTTCTCTGCGGACCCCCCAAATTTTCTCACGGACCAGCAGTTGGTGACCACTGCCTTAGAAGGAGACAAAGCTATCAGCCAGGGCTTGCGAGCTCTTGTGTATTTGTGGCTTGTTTTGTCTTTGGGGTTCCAGCTGTCACGGACACAACTGAAAGCCACTGCTGGGACAGGTGTTTGCTGAGCCTGGCTCGGCTCGAATCCACAGCATCGGACCTTCTGCTGAGCCCGGGATGCCAAAGCGAAAGGAAAAACGAGAAGGCCTTGGCGAGGCCACGCTCGGAAGGTTGCATCCAGTTTTTGGTCACCACGATATTAAAAAAAGAGAGAAAGATGCAGAGACTCTGGAAAGAGGGCAGAGAAGAGCGGCAAAGAGGATCAGGGGACTGGACGGTTGCAGGAACTGGGTATTTCAAGTCTAGTGAAAAGAAGGATAGATAGATAAATGGATGGATGGAGGGAGGGAGGGAGGGAGGGATCGATGGATGGTGGTAGACAGGCAGATAGGTAGAGATAGAGAGAGAGAGAGAGATGGATGGATAGGTAGATAGGCAGATAAATAAAGATATAGGTAGGTAAATAGGTAGATAGCTAGAAAGATAGGTAGGTAGGTAGAGCTAGGTAGGTAGGTAAGATAGATAGATAGATAGATAGATAGATAGATAGATAGATAGATAGATAGATAGATAGATAGATAGATAGATACAGATTGATAGATGATAGATGATAGATGATAGATGATAGATGATAGATGATAGATGATAGATGATAGATGATAGATGATAGATGATAGATAGGTAGGTAAGATAGATAGATAGATAGATAGATAGATAGATAGATAGATAGATAGATAGATACAGATAGATAGATAGATAGATAGATAGATAGATAGATAGATAGATAGATAGATACAGATAGATGATAGATGATAGATGATAGATGATAGATGATAGATGATAGATGATAGATGATAGATGATAGATGATAGATGATAGATGATAGATAGGTAGGTAAGATAGATAGATAGATAGATAGATAGATAGATAGATACAGATAGATAGATAGATAGATAGATAGATAGATAGATAGATACAGATAGATAGATAGATACAGATAGATGATAGATGATAGATGATAGATAGGTAGGTAAGATAGATAGATAGATAGATAGATAGATAGATAGATAGATAGATAGATAGATAGATAGATAGATAGATACAGATAGATGATAGATGATAGATGATAGATGATAGATGATAGATGATAGATGATAGATGATAGATGATAGATGATAGATAGGTAGGTAAGATAGATAGATAGATAGATAGATAGATAGATAGATAGATAGATAGATAGATAGATAGATAGATAGATACAGATAGATAGATAGATAGATAGATAGATAGATAGATAGATAGATACAGATAGATAGATAGATACAGATAGATGATAGATGATAGATGATAGATAGGTAGGTAAGATAGATAGATAGATAGATAGATAGATAGATAGATAGATAGATAGATAGATAGATAGATAGATAGATAGATAGATACAGATAGATGATAGATGATAGATGATAGATGATAGATGATAGATGATAGATGATAGATGATAGATGATAGATAGATAGATAGATAGATACAGATAGATGATAGATGATAGATGATAGATGATAGATGATAGATGATAGATGATAGATGATAGATGATAGATGATAGATAGGTAGGTAAGATAGATAGATAGATAGATAGATAGATAGATAGATAGATAGATAGATACAGATAGATAGATAGATACAGATAGATGATAGATGATAGATGATAGATAGGTAGGTAAGATAGATAGATAGATAGATAGATAGATAGATAGATAGATAGATAGATAGATAGATAGAGATAGATGATAGATGATAGATGATAGATGATAGATGATAGATGATAGATGATAGATGATAGATAGGTAGGTAAGATAGATAGATTAGATGATAGATAGAATAGATAGATAGATAGATAGATAGATAGATAGATACAGATAGATAGATAGATAGATAGATAGATAGATAGATAGATAGATGATAGATGATAGATGATAGATGATAGATGATAGATGATAGATGATAGATGATAGATGATAGATGATAGATGATAGATGATAGATGATAGATGATAGATGATAGATGATAGATGATAGATGATAGGTAGGTAGGTAGGTAGATAGATAGATCGACACATAGGTAGGTAGGTTGGTAGCAGGGGTGGGTTTCGACCGGTTCGCACTGGTCCCTGCGATCCGGTTGGTCGCCGAACCCGGAAGTAAGTAACTTCCGGGAACGGCGAAGGCCCCCACCCCCGCGCCCGCGCGCGCCCGCACACCCGCGCCCGCTCCTTACCCGGTTTTTACGAATTCTGCGCTTCTACGCATGCGCAGAACGCATACAGCACCTGCGCGATCCCCCAGGAGCAGCTGGAGCATCGCGCAGACGCTAGTATGCATGCGCGCGCTGCGCACGTGCGCGAGGACCCCACGTTCGTGCGCGAGGACGCCGCGTGCGTGCGCGAGGACGCCGCCGGCCTCGTTCCAACCGAACCGGTTGGAACGGGGCGAGAACCCCACCCCTGGTAGGTAGGTAGATAGATCGACACATAGGTAGGTAGGTAGGTAGGTAGGTAGAGCTAATTAGGTAGGTAGGTTAGATAGATAGATAGATAGATAGATAGATAGATAGATAGATAGATAGATAGATAGATGATAGATAGGTAGGTAGGTAGGTAGGTAGGTAGAGCTAGGTAGGTAGGTAGGTAGGTAGGTAGGTAGGTAGATAGATCGATACATAGGTAGGTAGGTAGAGCTAGTTAGGTAGGTAGGTAAGATGATAGATAGATAGATAGATAGATAGATAGATAGATAGATAGATAGATAGATAGATAGATAGATGATAGATAGGTAGGTAGGTAGGTAGGTAGAGCTAGGTAGGTAGGTAGGTAGGTAGGTAGGTAGGTAGGTAGGTAGGTAGATCGATACATAGGTAGGTAGGTAGAGCTAGTTAGGTAGGTAGGTATGATGATAGATAGATAGATAGATAGATAGATAGATAGATAGATAGATAGATAGATAGATAGATGTAGGTAGGTAAGTGGGTAGATAGGTAGGTAGGCAGATAGGTAGGTAGATAGGTAGGTAGGTAGATAAGTAGATATAGATAGGTGGGTAGGTAGATAGCTGGATGGATGGATAGGTAGGTAGGTATATATATATATTGCAATTGTGCTGATAAATAAATAAAGGGAGACTAGTATAGATCTATTTCAAGCTGTTTAGCTCTCATCAGCTAGCCATACCCTTACTGGGAATCGAACCTGGGCAGTTGTATTAGCCACTAAGCCCAGGTTCGATTCCCAGTAAGGGTATGGCTAGCTGATGAGAGCTAAATAGTTTGAAATAGATCTATACTAGTCTCCCTTTATTTATTTATCAGCACGATTGCAACACAAATGTAACAAGGCAACATAAAAAAATGGCTTTCTCCCTGGATGGCTCCCAGAGTGAGCCAATAGATAGAAAAAGGAAAGCAATATACTCCCTCCCATATTTTGGCATACCAGGGGTTGTGACACGAGAGAGAGAGAGAGAGGGGGCGGGGAGGCAGGCAGGCAGGCAGGCAGAGAGAGAGAGAGAGTAAAATAGGTAGGTAGGTAGGTGGGTAGGTAGGTAGGTAGATAGGAAGATAGATGGATGGATGAATGGATGGATGGATGGATGTGGGTAGGAAGGAAGAAATAAAGAAGGAAGGAAGGAAGATAGGGAGAGAGAGAGAGAGAGAGTGAGAGTGAGAGAGAGAGTAACTTTATTGTCACTTTGAATGTACACTAGTCTAGGAGAAGGAAGCATCCTTACCTGTTGGACATTTTGCCCTTTGGTGACATATTCGTTGCCAACCTTCACTCGGGGGTGACACAGCCCCTTGACCAAGTCGGCCGAGTTGAGACCCATCAAGTAGGCGGATTTATCCGTGGCTGGAGAATGAAAGAAACGATTCCAGCAAATTTCACGGGAACATAAATATTCCTCTTCCGATGTTTCTCTTCCTTCCATACACTCAGTGGAGACCTCTCTATCTGTCTTCCTCCAAAAATGTTTCCCTCTACCCCTGAAATTCCCAACCACCAATGGAATTCTGCAGACATACTGTTTATATATATAATATACATACAGAGCAAATAAAGAGAACAGTCACCATGTGCTTTACTGCTTAACTGCTTAACTGTAACAGGAAACGGGAAACTCTAGTTAGAACCAAAGAGCATAGAGGATATAGCACAGATCCAAACTTGTAAACACTGCCATCTACTTGTTGAATACTGCTGTAGTTGCTGCCTAGAAATTTATTCCGACAATGAACTCACCCTCAGTCCCGTCAGGCTCAGCCTGTTCTTCGCGCTGCTTCTGCTTGAACTTCATGTTCCCGTAGTGCATGATGGCGCCCGTCAGCTTGTAGACGCCCACTTTTTCTTCAGGGGTGAAGCCCAGGACGTCAAAGGCACTCTGAGTGGAAAAGAGGTGGGTGAGTAGAAAGAGACAACGTCCATGAAACACGAGGAAGACGTAGGTTGATCAGCTTGCTACCCATTCCTGAAAAGTTGGTGAACCTCAACCTAAATTCACTTACATCGGTAGCCATAAGCTCTTCGGAGTCGTCAATGGAGGCCACCGTTACTTCTCCTTGGGAGACGTAGTGGTAGTCGTAAGGATTGTTGGTGACCAACAAGAGATCTGTTAGATAAGAATGGGAGGAAAAGTTATGAGATGAGCTTATTCACAATACCGGCAGTCCTCGACTTACAACCACAAATTTTGGAGCCCAAAATTTCTGTTGTTAAGTGAGACATTTGTTAAGTGAATCACTGCTGTTGTTAAGTTAGTCACATGGTTGTTAAGTGAAGCTGGTTTCCCCATTGACTTTGCTTCTCAGAAGGTCCCCAAAATGTGATCACATGACTTTGGGACACAGCAACGGTCGTAAATATGAACCAGTTGCCAAACATCTGAATTAGGATCCCATTGTTACGGGAATGCAGTAAAGGTCATAACTGTGAAAATTTCAACTTTGAACAGTCACTAAAGGAAAGGTTGTAAATTACAGACAAATTCTGTGTTGGGGAATTCTGGGAGTTGAAGTCCACAGGTTGTTAAGTTGTCAATTTTGGGCATCATTACGACCTATTAGATCACACAGATTAGGCCTCCTCCGAGTTCCATCCGCCAGTCAGTGTCGACTGGCAACTACGCAGAGGAGAGCCTTTTCAGTAGTAGCTCCGACCCTTTGGAACGATCTCCCCGTGGAGATTCGTACCCTCACCACCGTCCAGACCTTCCGCACAGCCCTTAAGACCTGGCTAGCCCGTCAGGCCTGGGGATAAAGATTGTAATCCGTCCCCACCCGAATGATGAATGAATGTTGTGTTCTATTTTTTACTTATGTGTTGTTATGTCTTACTGTCTTGTATTCCCTTCCCCATAAATTGTAAGCCGCCCTGAGTCCCCTCAGGGAAAAGGGCGGCCTATAAATAATAAACCATAAACCATAAACCATAAACCATAAACCATCCCTGGCATAGACCCAATCCGAATAATTAAACACAACCATAACTATCAAACTAATATCCAAGGGGTCCTTGTTTAGTGTCCACTCACTCAACAACTGTACAAACGTAGGATGGCGCTGAACAAGTGGAAGTTACAACTGGTCCTTGGCGTTCCAACCATTGCAGTGTCTCCGCAGTTATGCGATTACAATTTCCAACATTTCCTGCTGGCTGCCCACAAGCCAAGACAATGGGAGAGCCAGCGGGAAGTCGAATATGATCTTTGCTTTATTTATGAAGCTTCTCTTAACAATAGGAAGTGGGACTGCCAGAACTGCAGTCACTAAGCAGCACAGTCACGTAATACCACATTTTATGACTGCATTTCCCTAGCGACTTACTCTGGTCTTAATTGCCGTCGCAAACCAAGGACTTCTCTGTAGAATGAAACCAACATGCACTGAGTAAATCCCTTTCAAATCTTCTTCATGTCCGATTCTGGCCCTACCCAGCGGGAATTGCACATAGAGATAGTCTTACAACCGCAATCAAGTCCAAAATTTATGCTGCTAAGCGAGACATTGGTGTGAAGTGAGTTTTGCCCCCTTTTACGACTTTCCTTGAAGTGAATCTCTGCCGCTGTTAAGCTAGCCACGCGGCTGTTAGGTGAATCGGGCTTCCCCGTTAACTTTGCTCGTCCGAAGGTTGCAAAGGAGGATCACGTGATCCCAGGGACAGTACGACCGTCATAAATACGAGTCATTTGTCAAGCAGCCAAATTTTGCTCACGTGGCCCGGGCGATGCTGCAACCGTCATAAGTGTGTCAAACTCGAGTCCCTTTATTTAGTGTCGTCGTAACTTTGAAGGGTCACTAAATGGATGTTTGTAAATCTGTATACACCCTCCTTCTATCCCCTCCTCCGCCTCCCCCCACAAAAAAAAAACCCATATAAAACTTGCCCAGAAGTTCTGGTTTCTTGTTGGACAAAATCTGATAGAAGATGTGATAATTTCTTTCAGATTTCAGCTGAAAAATCACCCGAGACTTCTCTAAGAGATCTAAAAAAAAGGAGAAAGAAAAGAGAAATATAATAGAGGGTATGTAATGTTGTGGCCCAGCAGATTCGGACAGTAAGGAGGTTGGGGAGGAACACGGGCCAGTCCTGGAGTCTGGGAAAGGCTCTGATGAGGGCTCTGTGTCGGAGGAAGAGAGGGGGCCAGAGCCATATGCCAGTTATCAGCTGCCTTCGGAGTCGGACATCAGTGAGGCAGACGAACAGCTGGAGCCTGTTCCCAGTGTGCGCATGCGCAGAGTGGCCAGACGGAGGGAACAGCTAAAGAACAGGGGTTTACTTGGGAATAAGGCCACAGGTGGATGATGAATGGCCCCTCCCAGAGGGAATAAAAGAGGAGCGACAGGGGAGTGGAGTTTGCAGGAGACAATTAGTTCCCTTCATTGGTTCGAGACTCTCCGAGACTCTTTGCCAAGTTTGGCAGATCTCGGCCTGGCCGCTCTCCAAGCCAGATAAGGTCTGTGACTGTAAATCCTCCTTTGAAAGACTTTGCTGGATGTGAAGGAGCAGAATTCATAGCAAATTAATCCTGTCGGGACCAGGAATTTGCTTCATGCTCTTGGGAAGCCTCGGTCAGAACAGACACCAGAAGCCCACGCGAGGTTGTGGGAAGGAGTGGTCTCCTTTTCAAGATGGAGGTCTGTGGAGATTCTCAAGTCATCCAGGAGCCGAGGTGGCGCAGTGGTTAGGTTGCAGTACTGCAGGCCACTTCAGCTGACTGTTATCTGTAGTTCAGCGGTTCTAATCTCACCGGCTCAAGGTTGACTCAGCCTTCCATTCTTCCGAGGTGGGTGAAATGAGGACCCAGACTGTGGGGGCAATATGCTGACTCTGTAAACCGCTTAGAGAGGGCTGAAAGCCCTATGAAGCGGTATATAAGTCTAACTGCTATTGCTATCCAGGTCATGGTTGTCCCAAAGGGGAAAAAAGATTCTTTTTTTCAAAAGAAAACTGGAATTTCTGGTTTTTTCTTTTGAAGACGTTTTGCTACTCGGCCAGGAAGCTTCTTCAGTTCTTCTTCATCAGAGCCGAAGAACCTTCTTGAATGAGAAGGGAAACATCTTCAAGAGAAAAACCAGAAAGTCCAAGTTGTGTCTTAAAAAAAACCCCACCTTTGGGATTTCAAGAGGGATCCTGTTCGGTTTTGCGGGATGGATATAAGAATTTAAAACAACAGAATGACGGAGTTGGAGGGGACTTTGGAGGTCTTCTAGTCCAACCCCCTGCTCAGGCAGGAGACCCTAGAGGTGGAGACAGAGAAGAAAAAAAAAGACTTTGGAAGAGGTGATACCAGTTCAGTTCGGAGGTTAATGTTTCCGAGAACTCCTTGCCAAGGGTTCACCGACAAAAGGGCGACAGAAAAAAGCGCGCCCGACTAAACCGCTGTGTTCTAAACCGCGTTGACGAATGAGCACTGAATCGCGCCAACAGCACGCCGACAGAAGCGCGTTGTAACCCTAACCCTAACCCTAACCCTAACCCTAACCCTAACCCTAACCCTAACCCTCAACCTAACCCTAACCCTAACCCTAACCCTCAACCTAACCCTAACCCTAACCCTAACCCTAACCCTAACCCTAACCCTAACCCTAACCCTCAACCTAACCCTAACCCTAACCCTAACCCTAACCCTAACCCTAACCCTAACCCTCAACCTAACCCTAACCCTAACCCTAACCCTAACCCTAACCCTAACCCTAACCCTAACCCTAACCCTAACCCTAACCCTAACCCTAACCCTCAACCTAACCCTAACCCTAACCCTAACCCTCAACCTAACCCTAACCCTAACCCTAACCCTAACCCTAACCCTAACCCTAACCCTAACCCTAACCCTAACCCTAACCCTAACCCTAACCCTAACCCTCACCCTCACCCTCACCCTAACCCTAACCCTAACCCTAACCCTAACCCTCAACCTAACCCTAACCCTAACCCTAACCCTAACCCTAACCCTCAACCTAACCCTAACCCTAACCCTCAACCTAACCCTAACCCTAACCCTAACCCTAACCCTAACCCTAACCCTAACCCTAACCCTAACCCTAACCCTAACCCTAACCCTAACCCTAACCCTAACCCAACCTAACCCTAACCCTAACCCTAACCCTAACCCTAACCCTAACCCTCAACCTAACCCTAACCCTAACCCTAACCCTAACCCTAACCCTAACCCTCACCCTCACCCTAAACCTAAACCTAAACCTTACCTTAACTTAAATCAAGCTTCTGTCGACGCGCTGTTGTCGTCGTGTTGATGACGTCGCGGTTTTAGCGACGTGGTTTTGTCGGCGCGCTTTTGTCGTGCGCGCATTTGTCGGGTCACGAGAGTTGGGGACAGAGAAGAAAAAAGGGCTCCAGAAGAGGTGATACCAGTTCAGTTCAGAGGTTAATGTTTTCGAGATCTCCTTGCCAAGTTTTGCAGATCTCGGCCTGGCTGCTCTCCAAGCCAGATAAGGTCGGTGACTGTAAATCCTCCTTTGAAAAACTTGGCTGGAGGTGAGCAAGCAGAATTCACAGTCAATTCATCAAAAGGTTTTGGGTTATTTTTTTAATTGGGAGAAGGAGTTGGCTTCATGCTCTCGGGAAGCCTCGGTCAGAATATGTAAACGTGAGGAAGAAAAGAAGGGGAAAAAAGAGGAACACAATTGGAATCAGATACAAAGAAGTGGTTCGTTTAAAAAACAAAAAAAAGGAAGCATCTATCAACAGAAACACCCAAGCGATGGATGAAAAAATCTGGCGTGAGAAGGTTGAATGGGAAGACGGACGGAGGAACCATTAATTAGGATTCATTGAGTCCTGTTAGCTCCTGCTCCTCATCTTAATCAACTTGGGGAATAATTTATCGTCCTTCCAGTCACCCCGCTGACCTCATCCATCCATCTTCTCGGCTGTCTTTCCATTTTCTACATTGATCAGTTTTGCACAGCTAAATCGGTTTTGTCCCAAAGGGTTTTTTTTTTTCAAGAGGCAACTGGATTTTCAGGGATGTTTTCTTTTTGAAGATGTTTCACTTCTCATCCAAGAAGCTTCTTCAACTCTGACTTGGATGGAGGAGAAGGGAAGGATTTAGGTCAGAGGTTAAAAATAGAACAGAACAGAACAAAATAGGAGTGGAGAGGAGTGGAGTTGGGTGCAGTAGAGTAGAGTAGAGTAGTGTAGAGTAGAGTAGAATAGAATAGAATAGAATAGAATAGAATAGGAGTAGAGTAGAATAAATAAAATATAATAGAGTAGAGTAGAATCCTTCCCCAGGAATGGAGAGGGAATGGAAATTTTGCAGTATCCTTCCCCTGAAGAAGGATGGGAATGGAGAATTTGCAGTATCCTTCCCTGGAGTGGGGTGGGAATGGAGATTTTGCGGTATCCTTCCCCTGGAATGGGGTGGGAATGGAAATTTTACAGTATCCTTCCCCTGGAGAAGGATGGGAATGGAAATTTTGTGGTATCCTTCCCCTGGATTGGGATGGGAATGGACATTTTACTGTATCCTTCCCCTGGAGAAGGATGGGAATGGAGAATTTGCAGTATCCTTTCCCTGGATTGGGATGGGAATGGAAATTTTACTGTATCCTTCCCCTGGAGTGGAGTGGGAATGGAAATTTTGCGGTATCCTTCCCCTGGATTGGGATGTGAATGGAAATTTTACTGTATCCTTCCCCTGGAGTGGAGTGGGAATGGAAATTTTGCAGTATCCTTCCCCTGGAGAAGGATGGGAATGGAGATTTTGCAGTATCCTTCCCCTGGAGTGGGGTGGGAATGGAGATTTTGCGGTATCCTTTCCCTGGAGTAGGATGCAAATGGAGATTTTGCAGTATCCTTCCCCTGCCACACTCACCAAGCCACGCCCACCAAGCCACGCCCACAAAACCAGTAGTAAAAAAAATGACTTTCACCACTTCTCCCAACTACTCAAAATTTCTGCTACCGGTTCTCCAGAACTGGTCAGAACCAGCTGAACACCACCTCTTGATAGTGCCCTTGGTTCAAATCTGCCCAGATCCTTTTGGATCCTGAAGCTTGTCTTCTGGGGCGTTTGGCTGTTCCTGCTTCGTATGGTGAACAAAATTGGTTGCGGTATTCCAGGTATGTTCTTACTAGGGTTTTATGGAGCGGTACTCTTACTTCACGTGATTCTTGGATGAGTAGCCAAACATCGTCAAAGAAAAAGCAGAAAGCCCAGCTATCTCTTGGGAAGAGAACCTTTGGGACCAAGGGAAGGAAGGAAAGGAAGACGGACAGATGAATAAATACTTTTTTTAAATTAAACTTACATGTCTCGATATCGGCGGATGCCAACTTGCCTGTTGCCCCGAAATGAATTCTGATGAATTTACCCTAGGTAGAAATACGAGTGTGAATATGTAAAAAAAGATCTAGATTTAAATCAAATCAAACCTTCCACTCGGCCAGTGGTGCTCAACCTTCAACCATTTGCTGAACGGCCATTCGAAGTTATGACGCTGGAAAAAAAGTGACTTACGACGAATCCTCGCACTGACGGCTGTTGAAGCATCTCTACGGTCCCATGATCAAAATTCAGATGCTTACAACGGGCTTGTACTTATGACCGTTGCTGAATCCCGGGGTCACACGCTCATCCTTTGTGACCTTTTGACATGGGATATGCCAGGTTTGCTTAACGACGGTGTGATTCACTTAACAACCTCCGCAATTTGCTTAACAATGGTGGAAAAATCGGGCAGGGCATGCTTAACAACCGCCTTGCTGAACAATGGGAATCATGGCATGAATTGAGGTCGCAAGTCGAGGATTACGTGACCACAATTGAGTCTGACATTTCTGTTGCTAAGCGAGACAGTTGTTGAGGCAGCTTTCCCCATTTTACAGCCTTTATTCCCGCAGTTGGTAAGTGAGTCGCTGCAACGGTTAAGTAAGTAACACGGCCGTTAAGTGAGTCTGGCTTCCCCGTTGACTCTGCTTGTCAGACGGTCGCAAAAGGGGATTGCACGATCCGAGGAGGCTGCCACTGTCATAATTATGAGTCAGTTGACAAGCGTCTGAATCATGGGCCCATGGGGAGGCTGTAGACATTGTAAGTCTGGAAAATGGCCGTAAGTCACTTTTTTCCAGTGCCGTTATAACTTCAAGTAGCCACTAAATGAACTGTTGGACATCAGAGACATCCCATATGATAGAATTGACTGATGGCTTCTGTAAGATGGCTGCTCTTTTAACGTTTACCTAAACTTGGAGACAGGGGTGGGATTCAAAAATTTTAGCAACCAGTTCTCAGCCTGGTTGCCGGGTGGGCGTGGCCTACTCAGCCTCCTGCAACATGGTGGTGGAGTGTTTTTGCCCTCTCCAGGCTCCAGAGGTTTTTTTCGAGCCTCCGGGAAGGCAAAAATGGCCTCCCCCAGACTCTGGAGGTCCTCCGGAATCCCATTTCCAGACCTTCTGGGAGGCCCATTCTTTTGCCCTCCCAGAGCACTCCGCTCTGCACTTACCTGGCATCCAAATTGGGGACTCCTGGGAGGGGCGGGCATGGCCAGCCAGTCCTCGCAAGTACCGGTTCGGCAAACCAGATGTAAAGTTAGCATCCGGTTAGCCTGAACTGCCCCAAACCAGTTGAATCCCTCTCCTGCTTGTAGAGTAGGAAGACGCATGAGTCATCTTCCTTCTTAACATCCTCCACTGTGAATTCTAGACAGACTTCCGGAGTTCTTTCTTACTCAAATCCAACGTTAGATTGGGAGCACTCACGAAACGGGATGAGTTGTCGTTCCTTAAAGTTTTGGCGTTGCCGAAGGCTTCTAAGGCAGGGTTGGCCTGGATGATTTGATCTTCCAAGGTCCCCTGAAGAGGAAGCAAATAGACAAAAGAAAAGAAGGAAATCCAGATGAGAAGAAAGGAAATTCGTTTTTTCATTTTAAAGCCCTACATGGCTTGGGACCTGGATACCTACGGGACCGCCTCCTGCCACACACCTCCCAATGACCTATAAGATCACACAGATTGGGCCTCCTTCGGGTACCGTCAACCGGACAATGCCAGTTGCCGACTACCCAGGGGAGGTCTTTCTCTGTAGCTGCCCCGGCCCTGTGGAACGATCTTCCCGCAGAGATCCGGACCCTTCCCACTCTTCCGGCCTTCCGTAAAGCCATTAAAACCTGGCTGTTCCGGCAGGCCTGGGGCTGTTGACCCCAAAATATGGTCCAGCCCCACTCAGAATGGAGTGCATGATGTGTTTTTTTAAATCTATCTTTTCTTTCCTCTTCTTTTTTGATTTACTGTATTGTTAGCCACCCGGAGTCCCACGGGATTGGGCGGCATACAAATGTTATTAAACTTCAAACTTCATCCCATCTCCATAGAAATGGTTCCTCCTAACCCACCATCATGAATGAGACCACAGAAGAGTGTTTCTCAATCTTGGCAACGTTAAGGCAAGAATATTTTCTCAGGAGCATGCTATAAAGGAAGCTTCCCCAGGTTGATGTTCTCCAGAAAACGCCAGGAACATCTCCTCAGGAGCATGCTATAAGAGAAGCTTCTCCAAGTTGATGTTCTCCACCTTCCCCAGGTTGATGTTCTCCAGAAAACGCCAGGAACATCTCCTCAGGAGCATGCTATAAGAGAAGCTTCTCCAGGTTGATGTTCTCCACCTTCCCCAGGTTGATGTTCTCCAGAAAACATCAGGAACATCTCCTCAGGAGCATGCTATAAGAGAAGCTTCTCCAGGTTGATGTTCTCCACCTTCCCCAGGTTGATGTTGTCCAGAAAACACCAGGAACATCTTCTCAGGAGCATACTATAAGAGAAGCTTCTCCAGGTTGATGTTCTCCACCTTCCCCAGGTTGATGTTCTCCAGAAAACATCAGGAACATCTCCTCAGGAGCATGCTATAAGAGAAGCTTCTCCAGGTTGATGTTCTCCACCTTCCCCAGGTTGATGTTGTCCAGAAAACACCAGGAACATCTTCTCAGGAGCATACTATAAGAGAAGCTTTTCCAGGTTAATGTTCTCCATCTTTCCCAGGTTGATGTTCCCCAGAAAACGCCAGGAACATCTCCTCAGGAGCATGCTATAAGAGAAGCTTCTCCAAGATGATGTTCTCCACCTTCCCCAGGTTGATGTTCTCCAGAAAACATCAGGAACATCTCCTCAGGAGCATGCTATAAGAGAAGCTTCTCCAGGTTGATGTTCTCCACCTTCCCCAGGTTGATGTTGTCCAGAAAACACCAGGAACATCTTCTCAGGAGCATACTATAAGAGAAGCTTCTCCAGGTTGATGTTCTCCACCTTCCCCAGGTTGATGTTCTCCAGAAAACATCAGGAACATCTCCTCAGGAGCATGCTATAAGAGAAGCTTCTCCAGGTTGATGTTCTCCACCTTCCCCAGGTTGATGTTGTCCAGAAAACACCAGGAACATCTTCTCAGGAGCATACTATAAGAGAAGCTTTTCCAGGTTGATGTTCTCCACCTTCCCCAGGTTGATGTTCTCCAGAAAACACCAGGAACATCTCCTCAGGAGCATGCTATAAGAGAAGCTTCTCCAGGTTGATGTTCTCCAGAAAACACCAGGAACATCTCCTCAGGAGCATGCTATAAGAGAAGCTTCTCCAAGTTGATGTTCTCCACTTTCCCCAGGTTGATGTTCTCCAGAAAACACCAGGAACATCTCCTCAGGAGCATGCTATAAGAGAAGCTTCTCCAAGTTGATGTTCTCCAGAAAACACCAGGAACATCTCCTCAGGAGCATGCTATAAGAGAAGCTTCTCCAGGTTGATGTTCTCCAGAAAACACCAGGAACATCTCCTCAGGAGCATGCTATAAGAGAAGCTTCTCCAAGTTGATGTTCTCCACTTTCCCCAGGTTGATGTTCTCCAGAAAACGCCAGGAACATCTTCTCAGGAGCATGCTATAAGAGAAGCTTCTCCAAGTTGAGGTTCTCCAGATGTTAGCCTACTAGCCCCATTGTAGCTAAACATATCTGGAGGGAAGCAGTTTGAGGAAGACAATTGAATCCCAAAACCAGAAGAAGAACTACCTTGGGGGAGTTGCCGGCCTCTTTTTTGCGGTCCCCGATGGCAGCAATACTGGCAAAGTATTGGATGACCCGTTTCGTGTTGACCGTTTTCCCAGCACCGGATTCTCCACTGAAAAGGAGACAGAATAAGATTGTTGAGGGCCACCAGCAGCCAGTGGAGCTGGCAGCCGAGTCGGACAGTGAGGAGGTTGGGGAGGAAGATGGGCCAGTTCTGAGTGTTGAGGAAAGCTCAGACAAGGGATCTGCATCGGAGGCAGAGAGGGAGCCTAGATAGCAGTGGGACAGAGGAACAGCTGGAGCCTGTTCCCAGTGTGTGCATGTGCAGAGCTGCCAGAAGACAAGAACAACTAAGAAAGCAGGGTTGACTTGGGAGTAAAGCCACAGGTGGATGGTGATTGGTACCTCCCAGAGGAAACAAAAGAGGAGTTAATGGGGAGGGGGCTTTTGTAGGAAGCAATTCGTTCCTTCGGTCGTATCAAGAGTGGAAAGTTCTGTTTGTGACTATAAGAGATTCTGTGCCAAGTGTTGCCTTGTCCTGTGTGTGGAAACTAGGTATCTGGCAGCTCTCCAAGCGAGATAAGGCTTGTGTGGATAAATATTCCTCTGAAAGACTGTTTGTCAAGCCTTGCAGACTGTGAATGAAACGAATTCACAGTCGTGTCAAGTATTGCTTTGCCCTGTGTCTGGCAAGTAGTTATCTGGCAGCTCTCCAAGCGAGATAAGGTTCGTGTGGATAAATATTCCTCTGAAAGACTGTTTGCCAAGCCTTGTGGATGTGAATGAAAGGAATTCACAGTCTGCCAAGTATTGCCTTGCCCTGTGTGTGGAAACTTGTTATCTGGCAGCTCTCCAAGCGAGATAAGGTTCGTGTGGATAAACATTCCTCTGAAAGACTGTTTGCCAAGTCTTGCGGACTGTGAATGAAAGGAATTCACAGTCGTGCCAAATATTGCCTTGCCCTGTGTGTGGCAACTAGTTATCTGGCAGTTCTCCAAGCGAGATAAGGTTCCTGTAGATAAATATTCCTCTGAAAGACTGTTTCCCAAGCCTTGCGGACTGTGAATGAAAGGAATTCACAGTTGTGTAAATAAAAGGGGTTTTGCTGGGACCAAGACTCCACTTCTTGATTTTTAAGGTGTGTGAGGTGTGTGTGTGTATGTGTATGTAAAGTGAGTAACTTTATCTACTTCTTCTAAGCCGTTCCATTTTTAAAAAAAAAAACCTGACCTCCTACAGCTTTTAAAGGTTTTATGAGAAGATGCATTTTGATACTCACGTGATGAGGATAGATTGATTTTCTCGATCTGCAAGAAAATAGCAAATATCAAGATGGGCTCAGAATGGAGCCGAATTTAACCCACTCCTTCATTTTTTTGACAATAAATGGGTAGCTGACCCCATCCAGAGACAGTGCGCGATTTACGACGACCACTGGGAAGAGAATTTCCATTAATAAAACAAGACGGTCGTTAAGTCAGCCGTGTTCGCTTTTAGGACCATTTTGGCGATAATTGCTGGATTAAGCTATCGTTTACTCTTAGTTGTCTGTGTTGATAGGAGTGTTGTTTACTTCCTGGCTGTTGATCTTGGGGTTAGTCTTTGCTCATCTGGGTGTTAATTGATGGTGAGGTGGTGTCGGGGGTCTTTAGGTTTCCTTTTGGGCTTTTCCGATTCTCACTTTTGAATGGTGGGTAGTTGTTGCTTATCCCTCTGTGCCCGTTGATGGCTGATTTGCCTGAGTGCCAGGCTTCAGGGAATTCTCTAGCCTATTTGGACTGGGCTTAATTTAGGAGGATCACTGCTGCCCTGTTGAAATTGCGGTTAAGTCTGTCAATGTGTTGGGAAGTTAACAAGAGCGTAAACAAGGAACCACCAAGAACGCTCCCATGGACACTTGCAGGGCGAGCCACTAGTATATAAAAAGAGAGCAAAACTCACTCTCTTGTAGCACTCTTGTCTTCTGCAGATGCTTAAAAACAACCTCGGAGGCTTCCTACCTGTCAACATGTATTGATACGCGTTGTCGGAGATGGAGAAGATATGGGGAGGGGCTTCGCTCCTTTTCTTCCCCCTGTAGGCAGCCACCACCTCAGCGTTGTAGACGGGGAGCCATTTGTACGGGTTGACCGTCACGCAAAAAAGACCAGAATACGTCTGGGGAGAGAAAAAGAACCTCAAAAAAACCGCCACAGAAATGTCACTCAAAGGATCTTCTTCTGGATGGAATCACTGAGCTTCCTCCCAACCTGATGTTCTCCACACATGGGATCCAACTTCATCTCCCAGCATTCCCTGGCCACGTCTACCGAGGAATTCTGGGAGTTGGAGTCCCAAGACCTGGAGAAGTTTGCTCCAACTAATGATTTGGTGCTGCTGCAGGAAATCGGAAGAGCCACATGGCAGTTCCACTGGAGAACTGTTCCCGACAGGTTAGCCTTCGACTTATGACCATATAAGGTTGGCCAGTTTGGCGGTTCGAATCCCTAGTGTCACGTAACGGAGTGAGCTCCCGTGACTTGTCCCAGCGTCTGCCAACCTAGCCGTTCGAAAGCACGTTAAAAAAAATGCAAGTAGAAAAATAGGGACCCCCCCTTTGATTATTCCCAGTAGAAAGATTTCGGGTTTGTATTTTATCTGTTCTCCTGTAATTTCTTGCACCCATTTCCAAGTTTTTGTCCAATATACAAAGAAAATTAAGTACATATTAACACAACTGCTAACTGCAGCTAGAATAGCATTTGCCCAGTGCTGGAAACAAAATATTACCCCCTCGGACGAATTAGTGATAAAGAAAAACTTTGGATTGTGCAGAGATGGACAAATTAACACTGAGATTAAAAGATAAAGAAGAGTCGGAATATTATGAAATTTGGAACAATTGGTACAAATGGCTGCAAAAGAAGAATAAAATTAATTAAGTCAAAAAACAATATATATAAATATATAGAACTGCGTATAAAGGTGTGTAAATATAGAAGCGAAATATTATATGCATGTACAGGTATGATGACATAACAATGTTGATGTAATGACTGTAAGGTGTTGTAGAAGGGGAAAAAATAATTTAAAAAATCTGCTAACAAAAAAGAAAGGGAACAGCATTCCATGCACCTTCGGCGTTTAGACACATGACCGTGTGACCACGGAGATGTCTTCGGACAGCGCTGGCTCTTCGGCTTTGAAACGGAGATGAACACCGCCCCCTAGAGTCGGGAACAACTAGCACAGATGTGCGAGGGGAAACTTTACCTTTACCTTAATCTCTTCATTTCTGCACATTCTAATATTTTCCTAATCACATTCTCATCCGCAAGGGATCTCTTCACTCTTCCAAACGACCCCAGGATTTCTGTCGCTCAGTAAGACATTTGTTAAGCGAGCTTCGCCCCATTTTACGACCTTGCCGGCAACACGTTGTTAAGCAAATCATTGCGGTTGTGAAGCGAGTAACCCAATTGTTAAGCGAATCTGGTTTCCCACCTCCCCCTTGACTTTGTTCCTTAGACGGTCGGAAAAGGAGAGAGAGCCACGGTTATATAAACATATACGTCCTCGATGTAGAACGACAACGAGCCCAAAATTTCCCTCGCTCCACGGGACTGTTGTTAAGCGAGCTGTGCCCCGTTTTACGAGTTCTTGTCCGGGTTGTTAAGCGAATCCCTGCAGTCATTAAGTGCGCTCTACATGGGGCTGCCCTTGAAGAGTGTTCGAAGATTTCAGTTAGTCCAGAACGCAGCCGCGCGAGCGATTGTGGGTGCACTCAGTCACACCTATCCTCCGCAAGCTGCACTGGCTACCCATTAGTCTCCGAATCCACTTCAAGGTGCTGGTCGTTACCTATAAAGCCCTACATGGCATCGGACCTGGGTACCTGAGAGACCGCCTCCTGCCGATTACCTCCCATAGACCGATTAGATCTCACAGGTTAGGTCTCCTCCGGATTCCATCCGCCAGCCAATGTCGGCTGGCGACCCCCCGGGGGAGAGCCTTCTCTGTTGCAGCTCCAGCCCTCTGGAATGATCTCCCCGTCGAGATCCGGACCCCTACTACCCTCCCGGCCTTCCGCGAAGCCACCAAGTCCTGGCTGCTCCAGCAGGCCAGGGGGCTTGTGAAACATCCAGCCCCACGGAAATTGTGAATGTTGCGTTTTTTGTTTTTAAAGTGTTGTCTTTGTCCAGTTTTCCCCTTCCCTTGTCTATCGTGAGCCGCCCGGAGTCCTTCGGGAGTGGGCGGCATACAAGACAAATAAATACAAATACAATACAATAAACAGGCAGTTGTTAAGCGAATCCGGCTTCTCTCCCCCCCCCCCCGCCTCCCCGTTTGCTTGTCGGAAGCCAGCTAGGATGGTCGCAAAATAGAGGATACCAGTTTCCAAGCAACCAAATTTTGATCATGTGACTGCGGGGTTCAACGTACACCCCCCGCATTTACGAAGAGCGCAAAGCGATTAAAACGAGAAGGCTTTGAATGAGTGGTTGTGGCCGCCATCTTGGCTTTTTTTAACCCTCTTTCCATCTGACACCCCTCTAAGGGGACCCAAAGGTGCTTTTTCAAAAGGCAACTGTGCATTGTTTTTCGTTGAAGAGGTTTTGCTTCTCACCCAAGAAGCTTCTTCAGTTCTTACCGAATGGTGGAGGATGGAAGGATTTTTATTCCTTTGCAGTCCTCTGGTTGTTAGTACTCCCTCTGAGAGCTGTTGGGGCCACTTGGAGGTTTATCTGTGGCCTCGAGGTCCCCTGAATTGTGTAATTGGGTGTGGAACCTTCTTGGAACCGCTGAAGGGACCGTGTTGTGGTATTTACAACCCATTTGCATTATTCAGGGAGACCCTGAGGGCACAGATAAACCTCCAAGGATTCTCAGAGATAGTACTAATAACCAGAGGACTGCAAGGAATATAAATCCTTCTATCCCCCTACATAAGGGCGGCTCAGTGGCTAAGACGCTGAGCTTGTCGTTCAAAAAGGTCGGCAGTTCGGCGGTTCGAATCCCTAGCGCCGCGTAATGGAGTGAGCTCCCGTTACTTGTCTCAGCTTCTGCCAACCTAGCAGATCGAAAGCCGGTAAAAATGCAAGTAGAAAAATAGGAACCACCTTTGGTGGGAAGGTAACAGCGTTCCGTGCGCCTTCAGCGTTTAGTCATGCTGGCCACATGACACCGGAGACTTCTTCGGACAGCGCTGGCTGTTTGGCTTTGAAATGGAGATGAGCACCGCCCCCTAGAGTTGGGAACGACTAGCACATATGTGCGAGGGGAACCTTTATCTTTCTCCTCCTCCAGTCAGAACTGAAGAAGCTTCTCGGATGAGGAGCAAAACATCTTCAAGTCCAGTTGCCTTTTGAAAAAGCCCCTTTGGGACAACCATGACCTGGACGACAATCTCCACAGATCCCATAACACGACATCAACAGAGATCCCTGGAAGTGGGAGGGGTGCTTTGGGAAGAAATAAAACCGCGATTTCCAGTGCGTCCCACAAGGATGGATGTATTTTTACTCACATAGATCATCCAGGAGGCGTAGCGCTCCTTCAGGTTGTAGAGCACAGCCGGTTCGTGCAGGAAAGTCAACATGGCCATGTCCTCGATCTTGTCGAACTTGGGCGGGTTCTGCTGGTGGACGTCGGCCTCCCTCACCGTCACCGTCTGAAAAGGGTCAGGAAGAAGGAACAGAGGTTGGCAGGGTGCAATTGGACTGCGAGAATGACCTTGGCAGCAGTGGTAAAATCTAATTTTTCCCCCAACGGTTCTGTGGGCATGGCTTGGTGCGTGGCACGACAAAACCGCGGTCCACTAAAGCACGCCCGATTAAAGCGCGTCGCTGATGTCATCAGCAGCGCGACAACAGCGACCGTGGAGAAAAAAAGGTGCTTTAAAAAGCGCTTTGAAAGCAAGCTGATTCACGTTAAGGTAAGGGTTAGGTTTAGGGTTAGGGTTAGGATTAGGTTAAGGGTTAGGGTTAGGTTTAGGGTTAGGTTAAGCGTTAGGGTTAGGTTTAGGGTTAGGTTAAGGGTTAGCGTTAGGTTTAGCGTTAGGTTAAGGGTTAGGTTTAGGGTTAGGTTTAGGGTTAGGTTAAGGGTTAGGTTTAGGGTTACGTTTAGGGTTAGGTTTCAGGGGGTCAGGTTTAGGTTTAGGGATTAATTTTAGCTTTAGCGCTCACAGCGTGCTTTTTTCATCGCGCTGTGATGACGTCAGGTACGTGGTTTCGTCGAGCGTGCTTTAGTCGACCATGGTTTTGTGGTGGAACCGGCTTGGTGTTGGTGGTAGGGTCATGTGACTGGTGGGTGTGGCCAAAAATGCTTTAAAAAGCGGGGAAAGCTTCTGACAATCGCACAGCTCACAGTGAGATCCTCGAAAGCAGTGGTGGGCTACGACCAGTACACCCTGATACAGGTGTACTGGTGCCTGCTGGGAGTACCAGGTACTGTTCCAGTACAGTGCCCCAGACAGCCCACCTGCCTGCCCATTCTCCTTACCTGTATTTGACCCAACCGGGCCATTTGCGCACACACACGGAGTGTACGGTGCCTGCGCGATGCTCCGCTGAGCAGCTGGAGCGTCACAGGTGGTGGGTATGTATGCGCCTGCTGTGGGTGTGGCCCCGTTGCTGCATACCGGTTGCAACGTGATCTGGGTACCCACCACTGCTCGGAAGTGTTTTTTTTTACTACCGGTTCGCAGAACCAAGGACCATTGTCCATACCGGTTCAGTCGAACCGGGCCGAACCGGGAGGATTTCACCCCTGCTTGGCAGACAGGATGAAGAGCTGCAGATGAGCCAGTGATCAGATAAGAGACATCTCAGCCCACGGAAGGAAAAGGGGAGTGGGAAGCATCCTTAGTTTTCTGGAAAGTAACACAATAACAGAGTTGGAAGGGACCTTAATCCAACCCCCCTGCTCATCTCAACCACGTTTCCTCCATTGCCACCTTCCTTCTGGAACTCGTTGTTTCCACGAATTCTCCCCAGCTGTCAGGCGTGCAGCTATATGCCTTTTGGATCATTGGCCTGCCACATTTTCTATTATTCTACTATGCCTTTTTCTATTGTGGGAAAATGGGAGGGGGGATTGTACGGAGTTAGATGCTATGTAGCCATAACAACATTCTTTCTAGAAAACCAAGGTCATCCTTTGTCACTGTACCTCTGCACTTGACTGGAACTGGTTAGGTGGAAGCTTCCAGCATGGCAGTGGAAGATTGGACCATGTGATGGACTTGTGGGTGTGGGGGCAAGATCTTGAACTTTCAACTGGGTGGGGAAAACCAGGAAGCTTTCAGATTCCGGTTTTCCCAGAGGTGCCAACATGGCTCTCTTCACCAATTGGAACTTTGAGCAATACTTTGTCTCTGATTTAATTTGGGATGCTGTTTGGAACCCGGACACCAGCCTTCCTCGGTCACCATCTCAACCCTCTCCCCTCCGTGGCTACCTTCCATCTGGAACCCAGCTTTGTCCACGCCCACCCACCTTGCCGCTGTCCGTCTGCACGGTTGCCATGCCCCCTTCCCGGCTGGTGACTTTGCCCTTGACAAATTCCTCTTTCTCGTCGGGCACGAAACACTCGTTCCGGCTGTCGAAGGGCCGAGTCTGGGCTTCGAGACGTTCCTTGTCCGACTTGCGCAGGTAAGGAGCCGCTGCCCCGAATTCGGCCATGACGGCATCACCCATTCTGCGCGGCAGGAGAGAAGGAAGTGGGGAGTGGAAAGGAGACAAGAGAAGGAGATTTAAGACGAGGGGACGCCCGTACAGACAACCTGGCTAAAATGTGAAGCAACTTTAGACCAGGGATGGATAGTATTTTTGTCATTGCGTGCCGAAAATGTGCACGGCCACACCCATAATGCAATGCGTCCACGACAGCCCCCGCCCTGTGTCCCCCGGCTGCACATGCACAGGTGACCCCTCCCCCTGCCCCACACATGTGCACACGACCTCCACGCTTTGCTGCCACCCCGTGCATGCACCCTGTTAGGAATATAATCTAACAGTTGGGTTGGCAATATATAAATCATGTAACAATGTTGGCCTGTTTCTTTAAATCATACTGTAAAATGTGATTGGTTGCTGTTTTCCTCAATCGGCCATAAGAGGGAGCCAGAACGACTGTTAGCTCTCTCTTTGTTCGTTGGATGCTGAGCTGATCTGAGTGCCGTGAGCTATTGAAAGTTTTGCAGGCTGCCCCCATTGATCCTCTCCTATCCCCTTCTCTCCCTCAGCCTTGCCCCACAGAGGCCTCTCTTATTCTCTTCTCTCCCTTTCAGGTGGGGAGGGGAAGTAGAATGTCTAACTCCTTAGCATCAGAGTGTTTTTCAGGTGGGGAGGGGGAGTAGAATGTCTAAACTCCCAGCCCGCAGGCCGGATGAATCACACGCTGGCCACACGCTTGCCACGCCCAAGTGGCAGTTGGAACAGAGTTCTTTTCAGGTGGGGAGGGGGAGTAGAACATTTTAGATTCAGAGTGCATTAATAATAATATAAAATACTAATAATCTGATGGTCATTTTAAAAAATCCTTTGTTAGGAAGCACCTCGAAGCCAAGAGGAACATATGTGCCAAATTTCAAGTTCGTAGGCTTTACAGTTCTGGAAAATGGGGGTTGAGTTGTCCCTATCATCTTTCCCGGCTTCATAAATACGCAATTCATCCCTCGGCGAATTTAACGTTTTAATTTTATCAATAGGTTTTTGAAGGAGAGCAATTTTTTTTAATCAATTTCATATATACATTCACAATTATATAATCTCATAACTTATTAATAATATGTATTTATAACAATTTTCCCCTAATGTTGACAATATACTTGAAGATTGCTTTTTTAACATCCCATAGATCCATCTTATCTTACAACGGTCCTACTACTTCTTCCTTCCCTCCCTCCTTCCCCTTCCCTCCTTCTCTCCTTCCTTCCCTCCCTCCTTCCTTCCCTCCTTTCTTTTCTCCTTCTCTCCTTCCTTTCCTCCTTCCTTCCCCCCTTCCTTCTCTCCTACATTCCCTCCTTCCTTCCCTCCTTTCTTCTCTCCTTCTCTCCTTCCTTCCCTCCTTTCTTCTCTCCTTCAGGAGAGCAATTATTATTCTTTCTCAAATTGTATAGAAATCTCCACTGCTCGCGATAGCCGTTATTAATTTAACTGCCAAACGATAAAAATCAAAACAATTGGCGCCTTGTCAGGTAATTTAACACACACCGCCTCAAATATATATATATATATATATATATATATATATATATATATATATATATATATATATATATATATATATATATATATATATATATATAAAATCATGCCAATTGGAGAGCCGAATTTAGATCTAGGCCTCGCTTCTTTGACTATATTCCCCCAGAAAAGCATCGCTTTTTCATTTTACCCACCATTTCTGTGAGGGGGGAAAAAATGTAATCCTTTCTCTTGACGCCCCTCCAGCGTTTTCAAAAAAAATAATTGCGAGATGTTTGTGCTCTCTTATTGGAGGGAAATGCCAACTCTGCGGGAGCGCCAGAGAAATGCTCGCACAAAAGCTGATTAAAGTGCCCCCAGATGTTCAAATATTTGCCTTTTTGTCACTTTCATTTCCCGATGTTTGAAAGGAATGAGCTCGCCGCGGATCCGTGGGCTGGCAGATCATTGGAAAACACAGAATAACAGGGTTCGGGGGGGACATCGGAGGTCATCTAGCCCAACCCCTGCTCAAGCAGGAGACCCTGCGTAATACGTATTTTATACAAGGGTGAAAGTTACTAATTCTGTCACTGAGTTCTTCTCCCTCCTGCACGGAGTGTTTGTCCCGTGGTTAAGTCTGGGAGACAGACTATAAATTGATCGATTGATTGATTGGTGTCACCCAGCTGTCATTCATGACTAAGATGGGACTAGAACTCTCCATTTCCTGGTGTTTGGCTCAATGTCACCCTGATGGCTTTTATGCCTAAAATGGGACTAGAACTCACAGTCACCCTCCCTCCCTCTCTCTCTCTCTCTCTCTCTCTCTCTCTCTCTCTCTAGCTTTGTCTATCATCTCTCTCTGTGTCATCTGTGTGTGTGTATGTATCTTTCTCTCTGTGTTTGTAGCTCTCTCCCTCTCTCTGTCATCTCTCTCTCTGTGTGTAGCTCTCACTCTGTGTGTGTGTGTGTTTCTCTGTGTCTCTCTGTATCTCTCTCTCTCTGCATCTCTCTCTTTATCTTTCTCTCTGTGTGTCTCTGTCATCTCTTTCTCTCACTCTGTCTTTCTTTCTCTGTGTAACTTTTTCGCTGTCTCTCTCTCTCTCTTTACCCCTCTCTCGCTGTGTCTCTGTCATCTCTGTCATCTCTGTCTTTCTCTATCTCTGTAACTTTCTCTCTGTCTCTCTCTCTCTCTCTGTATCTGTGTCTCTCTGTGCATGTGTGTCTCTCTCTCAGCATCTCTCTCTCTGTCTCTGTCTCTCGCTCTGTCTCTCTCTGTCTGTCTCTGTCTGTCTGTCTGTCTGTCTGTCTGTCTGTCTGTCTGTCTATCTATCTATCTATCTATCTATCTATCTATCTATCTAATCTATCTATATCTGTCTCTCTGTGTGTGTCTCTCTCTCTGTATCTCTCTCTCTCACTGTGTCTCTCTGTATCTGTGTCTCTCTGTGCATGTGTGTCTCTCTCTCAGCATCTCTGTCTGTCTCTCTCTGTCTCTGTCTGTCTATCTATCTATCTATCTATCTATCTATCTATCTATCTATCTATCATCTATCTATCTATCTATCTATCTATCTATCTATCTAGTCTGTCTGTCTATCTATCTATCTATCTATCTATCTATCTATCTATCTATCTATCTATCTATCATCTAT
The DNA here is from genome assembly GCF_009769535.1 of Thamnophis elegans. Classification (NCBI taxonomy): domain Eukaryota; kingdom Metazoa; phylum Chordata; class Lepidosauria; order Squamata; family Natricidae; genus Thamnophis; species Thamnophis elegans. Next base: position 140,903,434 of record NC_045558.1, read on the forward strand.
CTATCATCTAGCATCATCATCATCATCATCTATCTATATCTGTCTCTCTGTGTGTGTGTCTCTCTCTCTGTATCTCTCTCTCTCACTGTGTCTCTCTGTATCTTTCTCTGTTTCTGTATCTCTCTCTGTCTCTCTCTCTCTCTGTATCTGTGTCTCTCTCACTGTGTCTCTCTGTATCTCTCTCTGTTTCTGTATCTCTCTCTCTCTCTCTGTATCTGTGTCTCTCTGTGCATGTCTCTCTCTCTCTCAGCATCTCTCTCTCTGTCTCTCTGTCTCTGTCTCTCTGTCTCTGTCTGTCTCTGTCTCTGTCTCTGTCTCTGTCTCTCTCTCTCTCTATCATCTATCTATCTGTCTGTCTGTCTGTCTGTCTGTCTGTCTGTTTGTCTGTCTGTCATCATCATCATCTATCTATATCTCTCTGTGTGTGTCTCTCTCTCTGTATCTCTCTCTCTCACACTGTGTCTCTCTGTATCTCTCTCTCTATTTCTGTATCTCTCTCCTCTCTCTCTCTGTCATCCATCACATAGCGCTAGGGATTCAAACCACCGAACCGCCGCCCTTCCTGATCGACAAGCTCAGCATCTTCGCCGCTGAGCCACCCCGTCCCCGGAGACTTGATAAAGCCGTGCTAAGACCGTGGTTTGTGGTTCTCCTTCCCCCAACCTCTCTTGGCTTAACCCAGAAGAACGGAAGAGCCCAGAATTTCCAAAAAGAAAGTCTTACCTTGAAGAAGATTGCAGGAGAGGACAACCCAACGGCAGAATCGAGGCTGGGGAGGAAGGAAAAGAAGAGAAAAAGTGAAGGCCTCGAGGAAGGGCCGGCTCGAAGCCTCAAGGTTTCGGGCCCATGGAGGAATCGGAGGTTGACATTCCCGGCTGCTGTTGGATAAAAGCAGCTGGACGTGGATGTGACAGGGGGGTGGATAGCTGCCCTTGGAAAGCTGTGATATGGGGTGGAAGAAGGCGGGGGGCTGTTTGCAAACCTTGGATAGATAGTTTGGGGGGTGGGGGTGGGGGGAACTCCCGCTAGAGGAGAAGAAATTGGAGAGGAAAAATTCTATCCTTATTTTTTATTCTTATGATTTCGATGGAATAGCAGAATGATGGAAGGATGGAATAACGGAAGACCAGAATTGTAAGGAACCCTGGAGGCCTTCTAGCCTGACCCCCCCCCCCCCCGCTCAAGTGGGAGACCCTACCCCATTTCAGACTAATAGTGGTCCAAACTGCTTCTTAAACGCCTCCAGATTTGGAGCACCCCACAACTTCTGGGGGCAGGGAGTTCCACTGATGGATTCTTCTCACTGTTAGGGAATTTCTCTTTAGTTCTGGTTTGCTTCTCTCCTTGATGAGTTTCCCATCTGTTGTTTCTTGTTCTGCTAGCAATCTCAGTAGCTGATATTTCTTCTTCAAACTTCATCCTGTCTACAACCCCCCTCTCTCTTCTCTCTCTCTGTCTGTATCTCTCTCTCTCTCTCTGTGTGTGTGTGTCTGTGTCTCTCTGTATCTCTGTATCCCTCTCTCTCTCTCTCTCTCTCTCTCTGTATCTCTCTCTCTGTATATATATCTCTCTGTATCTCTCTCTCTCTGCCTATCTTTTTCTCTCTGTATCTCTCTCTCTGTATCTCTCTCTCTCTCTGTGTCTGTGTCTCTCTGTATTTCTGTATCTCTCTCTCTCTCTGTATCTCTCTTTCTCTCTGTGTCTCTCTGTATCTCTCTCTTTGTATCTCTCTCTCTCTCTCTCTCTCTGTCTGTGTCTCTCTGTATTTCTCTCTCTCTCTCTTTCTCTCTGTGTCTCTCTGTATCTCTCTCTTTGTATCTCTCTCTCTGTGTGTATATATATATATATATATATATATATATATATATATATATATATATATATATATATATATATATATATATATATATATATCTGTATCTCTCTCTCTCTGTCTCTTTGTCATCTCTCTCTCTCTCTCTGTATCTCTCTCTGTATCTCTCTCTCTGTGTGTGTGTGTGTATCTCTCTCTGTCTCTCTCTGTCTCTCTCTCTCTCTCTCTCTCTGTGTATCTCTCTGTGTATCTCTCTGTATCTCTCTCTGTCTCTCTCTCTCTCTCTGTATCTCTCTCTGTCTCTCTCTCTCACTCTCTCTCTCTGTATCTCTCTCTGTATCTCTCTGTATCTCTCTCTGTCTGTATCTCTCTCTCTCTGTGTGTGTGTCTGTGTCTCTCTGTATTTCTGTATCTCTCTCTCTCTCTCTCTCTCTGTATCTCTCTTTCTCTCTGTGTCTCTCTGTATCTTTGTATCTCTCTCTGTCATCTCTCTCGCTCTCTCTGTATCTCTCTTTCTCTCTGTGTCTCTCTGTGTCTCTCTCTTTGTATCTCTCTCTCTCTCTCTCTGTATCTCTCTTTCTCTCTGTGTCTCTCTGTATCTCTCTCTTTGTATCTCTCTCTGTCTCTCTGTCATCTCTCTCTCTCTCTCTGTATCTCTCTCTCTGTATATATCTCTCTCTTTATCTCTCTCTTTGTATCTCTCTCTCTGTATCTCTCTCTCTGTATCTCTCTGTCTCTCTGTCATCTCTCTCTCTCTGCCTATCTTTTTCTCTCTGTATCTCTCTCTCTGTATCTCTCTGTATCTCTCTCTGTGTGTCTCTCTGTCATCTCTCTCTCTCTCTCTGTCTCTCTCTGTATATATCTCTCTGTATATATCTCTCTGTATCTCTCTCTCTCTTTGTATCTCTCTCTCTGTATCTCTCTCTCTGCCTATCTTTTTCTCTCTGTATCTCTCTCTATATCTCTCTCTCTGTATCTCTCTCTCTATATCTCTCTCTCTGTATCTCTCCCTCTGTATCTCTCTCTCTCTCTGTATCTCTCTCTCTCTCTCTCTCTCTCTGTGTGTCTCTCCCTCTGTCTCTCTCTCCAGCTTCTGCTCATTTGTGAATTTCTTTAGCCCACCATCTTCAACTGATCGATATGGTTTCCAAGTTTCCTTCCATCCTTCTCCTGCTTCCTTACAGTTAAACCTTATTTAATCGTCTCTGCTTTCTGCTTACCTTCCCGGCTGGTGCTCCCTCTCAGCCTAACATTTCTGCTATATTTCATTTCTCTTCTGCAAAGCTTCTGTGGAAACCTCCAGGGCTGAATCACAGTGGATTCAGAATAACAGGGCTGGAAAAGGACCTTGGAGGTCTTCTAGTCCAACCCCTAGCTCAAGCACGAGACCCTATCCCATGCCAGTTGTCCAAACTCTTCTCAATTACGGCAAGATTTCTTGCTGTAGTACCTGCTACAGGTTGTGTCCTGCGCTGATTTCCTTTTACTACCTGAGTGGTTCACAACGGTGTCCACTTTAAGATGTCTGGACTTCAACTCCCAGAATTCCCCAGCTGGGGAATTCTGGGAGTTGAAGTCCAGACATCTTAAAGTGCCCAGGTTTGAGAAAAACGCATAGCCGTCTAAATATTTAATTTTCTTCTTGTTTGTGATAATTCACCTCAATTCTTCCAACTATGCTGCGACCCCCCCATCCTCATAACCCACATGTCTACCCCTCCTTTGTTATCCAGACCCATCTCCTCCATCCATGCCCGTCCTCCGAGAAGAAGTCCCCCAGAAGGCTTTCCACGCTAAGATGTCCACCACGCAAAGGTGGTAGACTTCCATCAAGTCCTTCAATGGATACAATCAATCATCTCGATTGATTGTATCATCATCTTTCGCGTCTGTTTTTCTCCCAGCCCAACTTGGTAGGGTTGTATGAAAACAGCCCCAAGATGGAACACGGGTTCAAGTTTCTAGGATTTGCTCCTTTCCCAGATCTTCCTTGGGAAAACTCAAACTGTCCCATCGAAAGGATTTCTCATACTTACCTACGCTGGAGGTATCTCGCGTTGGTGTCCCAGCAGGAACTGTGACTTCGATGGTGGCCTCCTTCCTTTATATCCCCTCTTTCCAAAATAGCATCAGCCGCCGCCCCCCGCCCCTCCAGCCTTCCCCTTCCCTTTCAGGCCAGCCCAGCTGTGAGTGACATGTTGACAAGGAAGCGGCGAGATGGTCCCACAGAAGGGCCATCTCTGACCATGAATGGTGCTGCAGATTCCCATCGGCTGGCTTTTCTCCTCCGCCTTCCTGCATCCTTTGATGCTCCGAGGGGAGAAATACATTCCAGAGGATGGGGTGAGGACACACACACACGCACACACACACACACACACACACACACAAAACTTGCAGGCCGCCGATGGTGGAGGTGGCAGCTGATAAGCGAGCAGAAGATTTCTGCTGGAGAGCCAGCACAGATGGCAAACGGAAGATTGCAAGGAGGATCGCAATAGATTTTTCACTCTTCCCCTGCATCTTCTCGGATGGCTACTGCGTACGGAAGAGTCTGGGGGCGCAAATCAAGGACTTTTTTGGGGGGGAGGGCAAAATTGATAAACAAAATAAGCAAAGTTTACGATTACCGTATTTTTTCGGAGTATAAGTCGCACCAGAGTATAAGACGCACAAAGGTTTTGAAGAGGCAAACTTTTTAAAAAAGTTTTTGCATTCCTCTCTCTCTGTGTGTCATCTCTCCCTCCCTCCCTCTCTCTCTCTCTAGCTCTCTCTCTCTCTGTATCTTTCTATTTCTGTCTGTGTGTCTCTGTGACTCTCTGTATCTCTCTCTCTGCATCTCTCTCTCTGTGTGTCTCTGTCATCTCTGTTTCTCTCTGTCTCTCTCTGTCTCTCTGTCTTTCTCTCTCTGTGTAATTTTCTCGCTGTCTCTCTCTCTCTCTCTCTGTGTATCTCTGTCATCTCTGTCTCTCTGTCTTTCTCTCTCTGTGTAATGTTCTCTCTATCTCTCTGTCTCTCTGTGTCTCTCTCTCTGTGTCTTTCTCTCTCTGTAACTTTTTCTCTCTCTGTCTCTGTCTGTCTCTCTCTGTCTCTGTCTCTCTGTATCTGTTTCTGTGTGTGTCTCTCTCTCCGCATCTCTGTCTCTGTCTCTCTCTCTCTTTATCTCTCTCTCTCTGTGTCTCTGTCATCTCTGTCTGTCTCTGTCTTTCTCTCTCTTTGTAACTTCCTCTCTGTCTCTCTCTGTCTCTATCTATCTATCTATCTATCTATCTATCTATCTATCTATCTATCTATCATCTATCATCTATCTATCTATCTATTATCTATCTATCTATCTATCTATCTATCTATCTATCTATCTATCTATCTATCTATCTATCTATCTATCTATCTATCTATCTATCTATCTATCTATCATCTATCATCTGTATCTCTGTCTCTCTCTGTGTGTCTCTCTCTGTATCTCTCTCTCTGTTTCTGTATCTCTCTCCCCTCTCTCTCTCAGTCATCCATCACACAGCGTTAAGGATTCAAACCGCCGAACCGCCGCCCTTTCTGATCGACAAGCTCAGCATCTTCGCCGCTGAGCCACCCCGTCCCCGGAGACTTGATAAAGCAGTGCTAAGACCGTGGTTTGTGGTTCTCCTTCCCCCAACCTCTCTTGGCTTAACCCAGAAGAACGGAAGAGCCCAAGGGGGGGGGCAAGAATTGTGATCGTGATAAATTTTCACTCCTCCCCTGCATCTTCTCGGATGGCTATTGCGTATGAAAGTGTCTGGGGGCTCAAATCAAGGACTTTTTTGGGGTGGGGGGGGGAGGGCAAATACACAAGAGGTGTGGACTTCAACTCCCAGAGTTCCCCAGCCTTCTTTCAAACTTCTTTGAAAGTTTGGAAGCCCACGCCTCTTGTAGTTGCCGGCTGAAGAGAATCACAGATTTGAAATGGATTCAAAAACTCGCAGGGATGAAAATTCTTGGAGTATCTGCTGAGTTGGTTAAGTGGGGTCGTTGTTATTTGTTTTAAGTTTTTTAATTTCTTTGAATCAAAATATCAAATCGAAGCGTGATCAGCGTGGCACCTGAGTTTCATACGTTCTAATACAAATAAAGCTAATTGAGTTAACCATTAAATCCTTACGTTCAATCCACTTACATAATTTATAACAATTAATAATCCTTATGTTCAATCCGCTTATATAATCGTAATGAATATATTTCTAGTCTATCATTATTCAACGATTCCCCATTTTCTCTTGCGATTGCTTTAGCTATGTGATTAAAAAAAAGACTACCCTTTTCTTGTTTCTATCGCTTATTCTAGCTTTTGATCGTGTCACCCTTTCATTTTTTTTAAAAAAGCTTTCCCTTTCTCTCTTCTCCCACTTCCAATCATGACGCCTACTTAAAAAAGAGAAAAGGGAAAGGTGTAGGGTTTCCTGCCTAGGAAGGGGGTTGGACTAGAAGACCTCCAAGGTCCCTTCCAACTCTGCTATTCTATCCTAAAGGGAGAAGAAGGCGAGAGAGAAGAATTCAGAATAACACCATCTGCAGGAAACATCCCTCTATCATCTCTTGCGAAGTGGGGAGAGGGGGGGTCAGACAGATTGACAGAGTTGGAAGGGACCTTATAGGTCATCTAGTCCAACCCCCCGCTCAAGCAGGGGACCCTACACCATTTCTGGGAGGTCTTCCAAGAAAGGCAGTGAGATAAACCCTCAAATAAATCCAATTAATAAACACAATTTAGGAACTTTAAGAAGGGTGGACTTCAACTCCCAGAATTCCCCAGCCAGCCACCTTTCTTTCAAACTTTCAAAGATGCTGGCTGGGGAATTCTGGGAGTTGAAATCCACCCCTCTTAAAAGTTCCTACATTTAAGAAACACCAAATAAGAAGGCTATTCTTTCCCTTTGTTGGTAAGAGGCTGGACTTTTTTAGAGACAGAACAGAGTGGGCGGTAGGTAATTATAGTTTTAATTGTCTTCTCATTCTCCTTGGGGCCCCCCGGGAGAAGATCAGATATTGTTGTCGGTAAACATGAGCTTACAACCTGATGCCTGGATTTAGAATTCATTTCTTTATTGGCTTTTTTGGGGGAAAAAATCTTTTGTTTTGTTTAAAGATCCCCCTTGGTAGGCAAAGGCAGAGATCCCGGGATGTCCAACGGCGTGTTTGTGTCAAAAAAGTCAAAATGGTGGCAAGGAAGGAGGGAATGTAGGAGAGAAGGAAGGGGGGAATGTAGGAGAGAAGGAAGGGGAAAAGGAAGAAGAGAAGAAAGGAGGGAAGGAAGGAAAGAGAAAAGAAAGGAGGGAAGGAGAGAAGGAGGGAAGGGGGAAGGAGGGAGGGAAGGAAGGAGGGAAGGAAGGAGAGCAGGAGAGAAGAAACGAGGGAAGGAAAGAGGGAGGGAGGGAAGAAGAAGTAGGACCGTTGTAAGATAAGATGGATCTATGGGATGGTAAGAAAGCAATCTTCAAGTATATTGTCAATTGTAGGGAAAAAATTGTTATAAATACATATTATTAATAACAGTTATGAGATCATATAATTGTGAATGTATATATGAAATTGATAAAAAAAATTTTTTTAAAAAGTATGACAATTTACACCACCTTTTTTAAAAAAAACATGCCTCTGAGGATATGTGGAGTAAATCTAAATACTACCTCTACTATTTACTACTACTAGTAACTACTACCACTTACTACTAGTAAAAACTACTTACTACTAGTAACCATTACAACTTACTAGTAGTAGTAACTACTACAACTTACTGCTAGTAACAACTATTACCACTTACTACTAGTAGTAACTATTACTTCCTTCTTCTTCCTTCTTCTTCTTCTTCTTCTTCTTCTTCTTCTTCTTCTTCTTCTTCTTCTTCTTCTTCTGCTGCTGCTGCTGCTGCTGCTGCTGCTGCTGCTACTACTACTACTACTACTAGATTTTTCACTCAAGAGTGGAATTTCCTTAGGCACCTTTCTCTTCTACTGATTTAGTCAAGAGTAGGTGTGGTTTGGCCCTCATAAAAGGGGATGTTTTTTGGAGTGGGGCCTTAGGACGTGGGGGGGTTATGCATTTTTCCACCTGCAAGTTTTTCAATCCCCCCCACAAAAAAACAAGGTGCCAGTGAGAAACTTAGGGCAGGTTGTAGTCAACCAGATGACCTCACCCTAATGTCCATCTTTGACCTTTGGGTTGGCTGTAGTTAATCAGTTGGTCTCACTCCCTTTCTCTGTCTTTGACCTTGGGGTTGGCTGTGGTCAACCAGTGGCCCTTACCCTCTTCCTAAGACTGATCTTAGGGCTGGCTGTGGTCTCACTTTCTTCCGCATCTCCGATCTTGAGATTGGCTGGGGTCAACCAGTTGGCTTCACCTTCTTCCTATCTTCGAGCTTGGGGCTGGCTGTGGTCAACCAGTTGACCTTACCTTCTTCCCCATCTTTGACCTTGGGATCAGCTGTGATCAACCAGTTGGCTTCACCCTATTCTCCATCTTTGACCTTGGAGCTGGTTATGGTCAACCAGTTGACCCCACTCTCTTCCCCACCTCTGACCTTGGGTCTGGCTGCGGTCAATCAGATGACATCTCCCTCTTCCCCATCTTTGATCTTGAAGTTGGCCATGGTCAACCGGTTGACTTCACTCTCTTCCCCACCTCCAACCTTGAGACTGATTGTGGCCCACCAGATGTCATCTCCCATTCCCTATCTTTGACCTTAGGGAGATAGGGAAAGGGAGATGACATCTGGTGGACCACAGCCTGAAGGATGGGGCCAACTGGGGTCAACCAGTTGTCTTGACCTTCTTCCCTGTCTCCAGATTTGCCGTTGGCTGAGGTCAACCGGTAGGCCTTACTACTGACCTTGGACAGCTCGGCAGGTTGCAAAAAAGCGATGCTACGCAGGTTGTTTGAGGGGAGAGGGTCTCGCCAGGGCAGGCTGAGCTAGTAACGGGGAGCTGGAATTAGCTTGGCCTTGAAACCCTGCACCTCACCTCCTGTGGTCTTTGGATCTGGGGCTGATGCTCAGCTGCTCTTGTCCCACCAAGGGTGGAATGGAGAACGAGACAGGTGTCGGGAGCTGGGATGAGCCCAAGGGTGGAATTATAATGGCGGTTGGGCCGGACAAAAGTTTTGGCAACGTTGAGAGATTAACACCTCCTTTGTTTGTCACACCAGGCCGATCCTTTCCGCCAACATTCTCCCTTCTGGGGTAGGGATAACTTGGACGAAAAAACAGGCGGATCGGTGGAGAAAACGAGATGCTGCGGGGTTTTTTTTGGGAGAAAACTCACACGGCAACAGCATTTCCCAGGTCGCCGTGAGTCTAGAGGATGTCAGCTTCCTTTGTGCAAAATGGACAAGCTTCTAGCCCTCACTATGGAGGAGATCCACGTTTAAGTAGGTGAGTGGAATTCACATCCCAGGGCTCAAATTTAAGTTTGTTCGGTTAGGATTGTTGGAATTATTACTGTTGTTGTTATTGTTGTTGTTGTTGTTGTTATTGTTGTTATGTCTCGCATTGTTCCGCCTGTCACGTCCTTCACAAATCTGGTCGGTGACAACGGGGTTGTGCAGAGATGTGTTTCACATAATTTTTCCACCAGTTCGCCGCACCGAAAACATGAGCTCATGTGCACGCACCTTCGCTTCGCTTGTGTGTGCGTTTTCTTTGCATGCGTGTGGCCTTCTGTGCATGCGGTTTGCTCACAAAGGGCTTGCACGCATGGACGCAGCTTGGAAAATGTGGCTAAATAGGACGGCATAGCGCCGGGGCGGGTGAGCTGGCCCACTCGCAGATTGCCCCGACCGGTTCAACCGAACCGGTCGGAACCGGCTGAATACCACGACTGGGGCTGTGTAAAGGCAGAATAGAAGGGAATGGCACAGCGAGGTCAACAGCGAATATGTTAGTCCAAGGAAGGAGAGCAGAAGAGCTGTGTTTGTGGTCGTTGTGTGTTCTTGCTTGCGGTTGCCGTCAAAACTAAGGGAAAAGAAATTGCAAATGTTTGCTACCCAGAATTAAAAACATAAATAATCCCCATGCTGGCTGGGGAATTCTGGGAGTTCAAGTCCACCTATCTTAAGGTTGCCAAGATGGAGAAATACTTGTAGAAGCGATTAAAGGCCCCGATGCACAAATGTTTATGGACTCTGGTCCATAAAAGGGGGAGGAAAAAGCTCTCCTTAAGTCAGGAGAACATGGGCAATAGCTTTAGGTCAAGACCCATGATTGATGGTTCCAATGTTCTCCTGCGTCATGCTCTCAAATGTGTTGCTGGGTTGTGGATTGTTGGCTGGGCCAATATGTGGCCCTTCTGAACCATCAGAATAATCTTCTCAAACAAGAAGTCTAGATGTTCTCCAAAGGTGCTCCTAGATTCCTCACCTGAGAACTATCTTCTCAAACCAGTAAGATAAAGTCTAGATGGCCTTCAAACGTGTTCCTAAATTCCTCACATCACAACGATCTTCTCAAACGAGAAGGATAAAGTTTAGATGTTCTCCATATGTTTTCCAAAATTCCTCACCTGAGAACTATCTTCTCAAACCAGAGAGATAAAGTCTAGATGGGCTTCAAATGCACTCCTACATGCCTCTTATAAGAACTATCTTCTCAAAACAGTAGGATAAAGTCTAGATGGCCTTCAAACGTGTTCCTAAATTCCTCACATCACAACGATCTTCTCAAACAAGAAAGATAAAGTTTAGATGTTCTCCATATGTTTTCCTAAATTCCTCACCGGAGAACTATCTTCTCAAACCAGTAGGATAAAGTCTAGATGACCTTCAAATGCACTCCTACATGTCTCTCATAAGAACGATCTTCTCAAACCAGTAGGATAAAGTCTAGATGGCTTTCAAACGTGTTCCTAAATTCCTCACATCACAACAATCTTCTCAAACAAGAAGGATAAAGTTTAGATGTTCTCCATATGTTTTCCTAAATTCCTCACCTGAGAACTATCTTCTCAAACCAGAAAGATAAAGTCTAGATGGGCTTCAAATGTGCGTCTAAAATCCTCACATCAGAACTCTCTTCTCAAACAAGAAAGGCAACATCTAGATGTTCTCCTAGCATGCTCTTCAAACCCTCAACCAATGGCAGTGGATGATGGAAGTTGTGATGGAAGAGGCTGGTGGCTGGTCCCACAAAAAAGGAGTTCAGGACTGAGATATTTCACCTCAGGTTCTTGTTTAGGGAATCCTCCTTGAGACAGAAGATCAGAATATCAGAGTTGGAAGGGACCTTGGAGGCCTTCTAGTCCAACTCCCTGCTCAAGCAAGAGATCCTATAGCATTCCAATGTGGCTATCCAGTCTCTTCTTCAAAGCCTCCAGAGATGGAGCACCCACAACCTCTGGAGGCAAGTTGTTCCATTGGTTGATTGTTCTCACAATCAAAATTTCTCCTTAATTCCAGATTGCTTCTCTCCTTGATTAGTTTGCATCCATCGCTTCTTGTCTTAACTTCAGGAGCTTTGGAGAATTGCTTGACTCCCTCTTCTTTGGGGCAGCCCTTCAAATATTGGAGGATTGTTATCATGTCTCCCCTAGTCCTTCTTTTCATTAAACTAGACATACCCAATTTCTGCTTCATGTTTTAGCCTCCAGTCCCCTAATCTTCTTTGTTGCTCTTCTCTGCACTCTTTCCCAGAGTCTCAACATCTTTTTTATAATACGGTGACCCAAAGTGGACACAGTCTTATGACACGAAAACAAGAGCATCTCTGAACATGGGTTAAATTGACTTCTATACCTTACAAAGGTGTCCACAGATCCTGGTTGAACAACTCAAGTTGGGCGTCCACCAATAATAATCAACCCATGAAGATTGTCAACCCATCAAGCAAATCATCAGCCAGTGGAACAGAAGTTGCCTTCAGAAGTTATGGGAGCTTCATCCCTGGAAGCTTTCAAGAAGAGGCTGGATTGCCACCTGTCAGAAATGGTATAAGGTCTCCTGCTTGGGCAGGAGAGTTGGCCTAGAAGACCTCCAAGGTCTTTTCTAAATCTGATAGTCTGATATTCAAGGAGGATTCCCTAAGCAAGAAATGAGATGGAATATCTGTCCTGGATTCCATTTTTTTGGGACCAGCCATCACAACTTCCATCATCCACAGCCATTGGTTGAGGGTTTGAAGAGCATGTTTGGAAACATCTAGACTTCATCCTTCTTATTTGAGAAGAGTTCTGATGGGAGGAATTTAGGAACATGGTTGAAGAACATCTAGACTTTGCTCTCCTTGAGAAAATAGTTCTCATGTGAGGAATTGAGGAGCACATTTGAAGAACATCTAGTCTTTGTCTTTGAGGAGCGCTCTGATGTGATGATTTTAAGAACACATTTGAAGAACATCTAGACGTTGTCCTTCTTGAGAAGATAAGTTCTCGTGTGAGGAATTGAGGAGTATGTCTGAAGAACATCTAGTCTTCATCTTTCTTGTTTGAGAAGAGAGTTCTGATGTGAGGATTTTAGGAACTTGGTTGAAGAACATCTAAACTTTGTCCTTCTTGAGAAGATAGTCCTCATGTGAGCAATTGAGGAGCAGGTCTGAAGAACATCTAGTCTTCGTCTTTCTTGTTTGAGAAGAGTTCTGATGTGAGGATTTTAGGAACACAGTTGAAGAACATCTAGACGTTGTCCTTCTTGAGAAGATAAGTTCTGATGTGAGGATTTTAGGAACACGTTTGAAGAACCTCTAGACATTGTCCTTCTTGAGAAGACAGTTCCCATGTGAGGAATTGAGGAGCACATTTGAAGAACATCTAGTCTTCAGGGAAGCCTCCTGAAGCCTCCAGAGAGCAAAAAACCACCCAATGCGCAAACCGGACGTTGGAAAATGGACCGTTTCCGGCCTCCAGAGGGCCTCCAGGCGGGGGGGAGGCTGTTTTCGCGCTCCCCAAGCTTCTAGAAGCTTCTGGAGCCTGGGGAGAGCGAAAAACGGGCCTTCTGGTCCAACAAAAATTAACAAACGGGCTGTTTCCGGCCTTCTGGGGGTCTTTGGGGTTGGGTAGGAAAGGCCTTTGTCGCCCTTCCCAGGCTCCTAGAAAGAGTCGGGAGCCTGGGGAGAGCAAAAAATGGGTCCATTGTGCCATCACGTGTCAAAAGCGGTGTGTGTGACGTGGGCATGCGCGAGGGGAGGGCGCATAGAATTATGAGTGTGGGAATGAGCATGCACGACACACACACCCCTGCGCTCCCCCCCGCTTTTGGCACGCGATGTCAACAATGTCAGCCATCCCTAGTATCGGGTCTCCTGCTCGAGCAGGGGGTTGGACTAGATGACCTCCAAGGTCCCTTCCCACTTTTGTTATTATTCCCATTCTCAATTTCTCCGACACGGGGAGGGCAGCCGCCGCTTGGCCGAGCTGTAAAATTCCTCGGGGCTATGTTAGAGTTAGAGTTTATTTCATTTGTATGCCGCCCTTTTCCCTAAGGGGACTCAGGGCGGCTCACAACTTAAAGAAGGGAAAGGGGGATACAGACAGTTTAACAACAACACAAAACAATACATAGTTAAAAAGCGCAACAATCATACCATTCGAAAGGGGGCGACGAATCTTTAGCCCCAGGCCTGTCGGAACAGCCAGGTTTTAAGGGCTTTGCGGAAGGCCTGGAGGGTGGTGAGGGTACGAATCTCCACGGGGAGTTCGTTCCAGAGGGTCGGAGCAGCCACAGAGAAGGCTCTCCTCCGGGTAGTCGCCAGTCGACACTGGCCGGCGGATGGAATTCGGAGGAGATTGTAGATTGTAGATTGTAGATAAATTTATTTATAGGCCGCCCTTTTCCCTGAGGGGACTCAGGGCGGCTTACAACGTATAGGGAAGGGAGTACACACAATGACATATAATAACAATACGTAATTAAAAATAGAGGCAACATTCATTCATCATTCGGGTGGGGACGGATTATAATCTTTAACCCCAGGCCTGACGGGATAGCCAGATCTTGAGGGCTGTGCGGAAGGTCTGGAGGGTGGTGAGGGTACGAATCTCCACGGGGAGATCGTTCCAAAGGGTCGGAGCTACTACTGAAAAGGCTCTCCTCCGCGTAGTTGCCAGTCGACACTGACTGGCGGATGGAACTCGGAGCCTAGTCTGTGGGATCTGATTGGTCTAGTGGAGGTAATATGTCTGTGATCTTCGGATGGGTTCGAGGAACGGGGTGGCGGGGTGGGGTGGGGGTGGGGGGGTGAGGGCTGGAGCGGACAACCCCTCCCTCTCCCTTCCCCCCCCAAATCTGGAATGTGAGAATGTGACATTCTGTCGGCTCTGGGAAATATCAGTCTTGACGCTCAGCTGCTGCTGACAGCTCGCCACTTTTGGCTGTCTTCCTGGAATCTCTTCCTTTCTATATCGAGACAAAGGGAATTAAGGAATAGCTGGAGCAGTGGGTGGCGGTGGGGGTGGTGTGTGTGGGGGGGTGGGGGGGTGGCAATTAAGGATCTGGCAGCTGGGGGTCTTTTGTTCGGGCTGAAACTGGCCGGGTAGGAGATACTGGTAGGTTGAGGGGTGGGGGAATAAAGAAATTGGCTCAGTTCCCCGAACATAAAATCCACTTAGTCGTTATAAAGTGGATATTGAAACAACTGTTATCCAGAAAGAGGCGAGACATTCCGGTGGGTTCGGGGGGGGAGAAATGTGTGTGTGTGTGTGTGTGTGGACGATGTGCGCATATGTGTGTGTGTAAATGAGCCTGCGCAACCTGTCTAACAGAATCGCAGAATCTTCTCAAACCAGTAGGATAAAATCTAGATGACCTTCAAACGTGTTCCTAAATTCCTCACATCACAACGATCTTCTCAAATGAGAAGGATAAAGTTTAGATGTTCTCCATATGTTTTCCCAAATTCCTCACCGGAGAACTATCTTCTCAAACCAGTAGGATAAAGTCTAGATGGCCTTCAAACGTCTTCCTAAATTCCTCACATCACAATGATCTTCTCAAACGAGAAGGATAAAGTTTAGATGTTCTCCATATGTTTTCCTAAATTCCTCACATCAGAACTATCTTCTCAAACCAGAAGGATAAAGTCTAGATGGGCTTCAAAATGTGTGTCTAAAATCCTCCCATCAGAACTCTCTTCTCCAACAAGAAAGGCAACATCTAGATGTTCTCCTAGCATGCTCTTCAAACCCTCAACCAATGGCAGTGGATGATGGAAGTTGTGATGGAAGAGGCTGGTGGCTGGTCCCACAAAAAAAGGAGTTCAGGACTGGAGATATTTCACCTCAGGTTCTTGCTTAGGGAAGCCTCCTTGAGAAAGAAGATCAGAATATCAGAGTTGGAAGGGACCTTGGAGGTCTTCCAGTCCAACCCTCTGCTCAAGCAGGAGACTCTAGTCTAAGCACCATTTCAGCCGAAGGATTGTCTGATCTCCTTTTTAAAAGCTCCCTGTTGGAGCACCAACAACTTCCTTCTGGAGGCAGGCAGTTCCACTGATGAATTGTTCTCACTGTCGGGAAATTTCTCCTTGGTTCTAGTTTGCCTCTCTCCTTGATGAGTTCCCATCCATTGCTTCTTGTTCTGCTTGTATCTCAGTAGCTGATATTTCTTCTTTAAATCTCTTTCTCTCTCTCTTTCTCTCCCCCTCTCTCATTCTTTCCCTCTTGTTCTTCCTTGATCTCATTGACAAGAAATTTTCTCCTTAATTCCAAGTTGCTTCTCTCAATGAATTTCCATCCGTTGCTCCTTCAGTTCAGTTCAGTTTCAGTTTATTAAATTTATATGCCGCCCTTTTCCCCCGAAGGGGACTCAGGGCGGCTCACAACTCGAACCGGGGAGGGGGATACAGACAAAAGATTTAAAAACAACAACATAACAATATATAATTTAAAACTCACAACAGTCATACCATTCGAGACGGGTGCAACAGCTCTTTAGCCCCAGGCCTGTCGGAACAACCAGGTTTTGAGGGCTTCGCGGAAGGCCTAGAGGGTGGTGAGGGTTCGACTCTCCATGGGGAGTTCGTTCCAGAGGGTCAGAGCAGCCACAGAGAAGGCTCTCCTCCGGGTAGTTGCCAGTCGACACTGGCCGGCGGATGGGATTCGGAGGAGGCCTAATCTGTGGGATCTAATCGGTCTAGTGGAGGTGATTGGCAGCAGGCGGTCTCTCAAGTACCCAGGTCCAATACCATGAAGGGCTTTATAAGTAACGACTAGCGCCTTGAAGCGTATCCGGAGACCAATAGGCAGCCAGTGCAGCTCGCGGAGGATAGGTGTTACGTGGGTGAACTGAGGTGCACCCACGATCGCTCGCGTGGCTGCATTCTGGACAAGCTGAAGTCTCCGAATGCTCTTCAAGGGCTGCCCCATGTAGAGCACGTTGCAGTAGTCCAGTCTAGAGGTCACAAGGGCACGAGTGACTGTTCTCCTGCCTTCAGGTGCTTAGGAGGAAAGATATGCAATAGAAACCAAGTCATTTTGATTCGAATCCTTATGCTAGAGGGGTCCACGTCTCCAACTCCGAATTAAGACCACGGAGAGAAGGGTTAGTAGAGGGATCGGCAAACTTAAACACTCAAAGAGCTATTTGGACCCGTTTCCCACAGAAAAGAAAACACCAGGAATTACAAAGGTCCTAACCGGAAGCCCCCTGTTCAATTGTGGAACCGACCGGAAGTTCGGTTCCCCCACCATAGAGTCTCCTCCTAGCGCGGCGTCCTTTTTCCTCTGCCTGTCATAACCGAAAGCCCTATCAATTGCGGAGACCACTGGAAAACCTTCCCCTTGTCATAGAGTCTTCTCCTGGCGCACTGTGCTTCTCTCCCCCTCCCCCACCGGAAGCTCCTCTCAAAAAGCCGTAGAGCCAGCGCTGTCCGAAGATGTCTCCGTCGGTCATGTGGCCGGCATGACTCAACGCCTTCGAAGGCGCACGGAACGCTGTTTCCCTTCCCGCCAAAAGTGGTTCCTAT
>NC_045558.1:140922660-141002660 GCF_009769535.1 Thamnophis elegans
AAACCTAACCCTAAACCTAACCCTAACCCTAACCCTAAACCTAAACCTAAACCTAAACCTAAACCTAACCCTAAACCTAACCCTAAACCTAACCCTAAACCTAACCCTAAACGTTACCTTAACTTAAATCGCGCTTCTGTCGGCGCGCTGTTGTCGGCGCGCTTTTGACATCGCGGTTTTCACGCCGCGGTTTTGTCAACGCGCTTTTGACTTTCGCGGTTTTGTCGGGTCACGGTTTGGAGGTATGCATATACATGAAACACCAATCTCGGCAAATTGAACCAGTTATTTTCCTCTTCCACCTCCTCCCACCCCCACTTTTGAAGTTTCCAAAGATTTGGTGCACCTGCTCGACACAAAATCTTCCCCTCCCGTCGTTAATTCCGTGCTGGCCCATGCGTGGACAGGTGGACGGATAAGAAGCTGAGCTTCTGAAAGTGTCTCCTCTTGAGTCTCCGCCCGTTCGTGAATTTGGCTGGCATCCTCGTTTAATGGTGTCCCCCCCCGCCACATCTCTGCTGCACCCTCTCCACGACGTTAAGTAGGCAGAAGCTGCCCCGCCGAGGGGCAGATTAACAGAGGAACAGCGTCGGAAGGGACCTTGGAGGTCATCTAGTCCAACCCCCCCCCCCCCGAAGCAGGAGACCCTACACCATTTATGACAAATGGCAGTCCAGTCTCTTCTTGAAAGCCTCCAGGGATGAAGCTCCCACAACTTCAGGTTTTTGTGCACCAATTCTTAAGCTCAGGGTTAACATTAAGAGCCGAGATGGGCGCAGTGGTTAAATGCAGCACTGCAGGCTACTTCAGCTGACTGCAGTTCTGCAGTTCGGTGGTTCAAATCTCACCGGCTCAGGGTTGACTCAGCCTTCCATCCTTCCGAGGTGGGTGAAATGAGGACCCGGATTGTTGTTGGGGGCGATATGCTGACTCTGTAAACCGCTTAGAGAGGGCTGAAAGCCCTATGAAGCGGTATATAAGTCTAACTGCTATTGCTATTGCTAACATCACTGGTTTACATCAAATACAATTGAATATTTCGCTGTCATTATGTATTCAAATTACCATGAATATTCTTTCATTTGTAACAATCCTTATTTCCTCAAATTCATAATTATCTGTCAAATAACAGTGTGTCTTTAAAGTATGATAGTGTCACCTATCTAAATATGGAACACTTCACGAATTTTTTTTTAATAAATTTATTTGTTTACAATTTTTAATAATATGTATTTATAACAATTTTCCCCTACAGTTGACAATATACTTGAAGATTGCCTTTCTTAACATCCCATAGATCCATCTTATCTTACAACCGTCCTACTTCTTCTTCCCTCCCTCCCTCTTTCCTTCCCTCGTTTCTTCTCTCCTACTCCCCTTCCTTCCCTCCTTCCTTCCCTCCCTCCTTCTCTCCTTCCCTCCTTCCTTTCCTCCTTCCTTCCTTCCCTCCTTTCTTTTCTCCTTCTCTCCTTCTTTTCCCCCTTCCTTTCCTCCTTCCTTCCCCCCTTCCTTCTCTCCTACATTCCCTCCTTCACGAATTTGCGTGTCATCCTTGCTAATCTACTCTGTATCGTTCCAATTTTAGTATATCTGCTGCCGAAGGAAGCACACTCCCACAACTTCTGAATAAGAGAATAATAACAGAGCTGGAAGGGACCTTGTAGGTCATCTAGTCCAACCCCACACCCAAAGCAGGAGATCCTACACCATTTCTGACAGACGGCAGTCCAGTCTCTTCTTGAAAGCCTCCAAGGATGAAGCTCCCACAACTTCCGAAGGCAACTTCTATTCCATGGGTGGATTGTTCTCACTGTTAGAAAATTCCTCCTTATTTCCAGGTTGAATCTCTCCTTGGTCAGTTTCCATCCATTCTTCCTTGTCTGGCCTTCAAGTGCCTTGGAAGATAGCTTGACCCCCTCCTCTTTGGGGCAGCCCCTCAAATATTGGAAGAGTGTCCTCATGTCTTCCCTGGTCCTTCTCTTCACTAGAGTAGCCAGGCCCAGTTCCTGCAACCGTTCATCGTATGTTTGAGCCCCCAGTCCCCTCATCATCCTGGTTGCTCTTCTCTGCCCTCTTTCTAGAGTCTCAAACTCTTTTTTTATAGTGTGGTGATCAAAACTTGACGCAGGATTCCAGGTGTGGCCTTACTAAGGCTTTATAGATTGATCTTGGAAATCGGACATTGGACATTTTGATTGATTGATTAAAAAGAAAAGATATAAAAGAAAAGAAAGCATGATATTTAAGCATGAGTCCCCTTCGGGGGAAAAGGGCGGCATATAAATATAATCAAATCAAATCAAATCAAAATCAAATTTCCCTTGTGGTGGAAGAGACACAGGAGGAAAAAAGGAGGGGGATAAGACAAATTGCAACGGGTAAACTATCCTACAGGTGATAAGATGCCTTCTCCCCAATCAGAATGCAGCTTGACTCACTTACTGGAGCTGCCTATCTCTTGCCTCACTTTCTCTTAACCCAGGACTGGAAATGCCCAGCATCTGACATGTTTTTTCCCCTCTGTAAGGAGAGTTCAGTAGATCCTGTTCAAAAAAAAAACCCCGTTCGATGTATTCTTCCCTCCCCTTTAATTAATTTAAAAGATCTATCAATAGCCGGGCCCTCCAAAGCCCATTTTAATAGCGGCGACCTATTAAATCAGCTTAATCGGGAAAGCCAGCATCAGACAGTTTAATCTGGAGCCCGGCGCGTCCTTTCATCTCCCTTAATCTCCTTGTGTATCGAGACTTTAAGGCTTTGTGATCCTTAATCAGGTTTTGCTCTAATCTTGTTTTGTACATATGCAGATTTTTAAGACCGCTTTCTGCTTAGCAGGCGAAATGCCTCTCGCCATCGGAAATTGCCTGCTGGCAGCCAATTTTCAGGCCTTTCTTTCCCTCAGCCTGGAGGTTACGGCCCGCCGGCAGAGCTGGGAAGCAGAGTTCGGACAGTGAGGAGGTTGGGGAGGAACATGGGCCAGTCCTGGAGTCCGGGGAAGGCTCTGATGAGAGCTCTGTGTTGGAGGCAGAGAGGGGGCCAAGGCCGTATGCCAATTATCAGCTGCCTTCGGAGTCGGACATCAGTGAGGCAGAAGAACAGCTGGAGCCTGTTCCCAGTCTGGGGAAGGCTCGGATGAGGGCTCTGTGTCGGAGGCAGAGATGGGGCCAGGACCGTATGCCAGTTATCAGCTGCCTTCAGAATCCGACATCAGTGAGGCAGAAGAACAGGTGGAGCCTGTTCCCAATGTGTGCATGAATCTGGGGAAGGCTCGGATGAGGGCTCTGTGTCGGAGGTAGAGATGGGGCCAGGACCGTATGCCAGTTATCAGCTACCTTTGGAGTCGGACATCAGTGAGGCAGAAGAGCAACTGGAGCCTGTTCCCAGTGTGCGCATGAGTCTGGGGAAGGCTCGGATGAGGGCTCTGCGTCAGAGGTAGAGATGGGGCCAGGACCGTATGCCAGTTATCAGCTACCTTCGGAGTCGGACATCAGTGAGGCAGAAGAGCAACTGGAGCCTGTTCCCAGTGTGCGCATGAGTCTGGGGAAGGCTCGGATGAGGGCTCTGCGTCAGAGGCAGAGAGGGCCAGAGCCGTATGCCAGTTATCAGCTGCCTTCGGAGTCGGACATCAGTGAGGCAGAAGAACAGCTGGAGCCTGTTCCCAGTGTGCGCATGAGTCTGGGGAAGGCTCGGATGAGGGCTCTGTGTCGGAGGTAGAGATAGGGCCAGGACCGTATGCCAGTTATCAGCTGCCTTCGGAGTCGGACATCAGTGAGGCAGAAGAACAGCTGGAGCCTGTTCCCAGTGTGCGCATACCAGGGGTGAGTTCCTGCCAGCATTACTGCCGGTTCTGCACACCAAAAATTTGCCCGCGTGCACATTGGCCCCTAAAAAGGACTGCCCATGCGCACAACGTTAGAAAAGGGGAGGGGGATTTTCATTTTTGCAATGACGATTGCTCTGCACATGCTAGAACCGAAAATCAAGATGGCGGCCCTGCCGATAGAACCGTTTCAGGGACGTGGCAGGACAGGTTACTACCTACTCGGCCGAAGTGGGCCGAACCAGGAGGAACCCACCTCTGGTGCATGCGCAGCCAGACGAAGGGAGCAGCTAAAGAATGGGGGTCGGCTTGGGAGGAAGGCCACAGGTGGACGATGAATGGCCCCTCCCAGAGGAAATAAAAGAGGGAGCGGAAGGGGAGTGGAGTTTGCAGGAGACCATTAGTTCACTTCATTGGTTCGTGACTCTCCGAGACTCTTTGCAGATATCGGCTTGGCAGATCTCCGAGCCAGATAAGGTCGGTGACCGTAAATCCTCCCTTGAAAGACTTTGTTGGATGCGAATGAGCAGAAATCGCAGGCAATTAATAAAAGGGTTTTTTGTCGGGACTAGGAGTTTTCTTGTTCAGGGACAGAATAGCTGCTGGGGAATTCTGAGAGTTGAAGTCTGCAGCTCATAAAGGTTGAGAAATGTGGGTTTAAAGCCTTCCAAAAAGTTTGCAAGTTTCAATACAATACAATAATACAATAGCAAAGTTGGAAGGGACATTGGAGATCTTCTAGTCCAACCCCCTGCGTAGGCAGGAAACCCTATACCGTTCCAGACAAATGGCTATCCAGCATCGTCTTAAAGACTTCCAGTGTTGGGGCATTCACAAGTTCTGTAGGCAACTTCTGTTCCACTGATGAATTGTTCTAACTGTCAGGAAATTCCTCCTCAGTTCTAAGTCGCTTCTCTCCTTGATTAGTTTCCACCCATTGCTTCTTGTTCTACCCTCAGGTGCCTTGGAGAATAGTTTGACTCCCTCTTCTTTGTGGCAACCCCTGAGATATTGGAAGACTGCTATCATGTCTCCCCTGGTCCTTCTTTTCATTCAACTAGACATCCCCAGTTCCTGCAACCGTTCTTCCTGTGTTTTAGCCTCCAGTCCCCTAATCCTCTTTGTTGCTCTTCTCTGCACTCTTTCTAGAGTCTCCATATCTTTTCTACATCGTGGTGACCAAAACTGGATGTAAATATTCCAAGTGTGGCCTTACCAAGGCCTTGTAAAGTGGTATTAACACTTCACGTGATCTTGATTCTCTCCCTCTGTTGATGCAGCCTAGAACTGTGTTGGCTTTTTTGGCAGCTGCTGCACATGGGTGGCTCCTATTTAAATGGTTGTCCACTAGGACTCCAAGATCCCTCTCACAGTTACTACTATTGAGGAAGGTACCACCTATACTGTACCTGTGCATTTCGTTTTTGTTGCCTAAATGTAGAACCTGATTTTTTTCCCCCGTCACGCAATTAAATAAACAACCAAAGGTTTATTTCATCATGTTTATTCTACCTTGGAGAAGGGAGCAATGCTGATATACAGAGCATGGGAGAATGGGGACAGGTTTCCCCAGGGCCTTTTAGGTCTGGGGGTGGGTGCATGAGGGGTGGGAGGTCTTGGAGAGCGGGCCATCCGGTCTTCGAAGGAGTTACTCCTCGTACAAACCTTTCGGCTGGGGAAGAAAGGAGCAAAAGTGAGAAAGGAAGGAAGGAGTTGGGTTAGGGTTATGGGTAGGAATATGGAAAGGGTTAGGGGTAAGGTTAAAGTTGGGGTGGGGTAGGAGAAGGGTTAGCATTAAATTTAGGGGTAGGGGTAGGGATAGAGATAAGGTTAGTGGAACAGGTAGGGTTATGGGTAGGGGTATAGATACGGGTAGGAGTAAGAACAGAGTTAAGGTTAGGGGTAGGGGTAAGGTGGGGTAGAGTTAGGGGTAGGAGTAGGAGTAAAAGTAGGCTTAAGGTTGGGGTAGGCTTAAAGTTAGAGGTAGGAGTAGGGTTAAGGTGGTGGTTGGGGTAGGGGTAGAATTAGAATAAGGTTAAGGTTAGCGTTAGGGTTAGCTGTAGCGTTACGGTTAGGGGTCAGAGTAGGGATAAGGTAGGGGTAAGGGTAGAGTGAGGGGTGGGAGTAGGTGTAAAAGTAGGGTTAATGTTAGGGGTAGGGTTAAGGTTAGAGGTAGGGGTAGGAATAAAAGTAGGGTTAAGTTTAGGGGTAGGGTTAGGAGTAGGGTTAAGGTTAGAGGTAGGAGTAGGGTTAAAGTAGAGGTAAAGTTAGGGGTAGGAGTACGAGTAGGATTAGGGGTATGGGTAGGGTTAAGGGTAGGGTTAGGGCTAGGATTAGGATTACAGTTAAGGGTAGAGTGAAGAACAGGAGTAGCGATAGAATTAGGGTTAAGATTAGGCTTAAGAGTAGGTCCTCACCTTCACCCCAATGTCACGGCTTTTGGCCCTCAACTTGTTGACCTGGGACTCTGCAATGTCCGCCCTCTCCTCGGCTTCATCCAACTCGTGCTGAACCTTCCGGAATTTGCCCAAGTTGCTGTTGGCTTGCTCCTCCTGGGGGAAAACCGACAAGGGATCAGAGGTGGTATTCAACCGGATTGGACCGCTTTGCCCAAACCGTTAGTGGAAATCTGGCCCCCACCTTCCCAGTGGTGGGATTCAAATAATTTAACAACCAGTTCTCTGTCCTAATGACCGTCTGGGTGGGCGTGGCCATGGTGGGTGTGGCCAGGGTGTGTGATAGGGAGCAACGGCCTCCTTCACCCCCTGGGAGCAAAAATGCGGGGGGCGCGGCCCTCCACTTTTGGTCTAGTACACCTCCCTGGAGCCTCCTGGGAGCAAAAATGGGGCGCGGACAGGATGCGCCACGCACCTCCCTCCCCAGCGCCCCATTTTAGGCCTAGTAGGCTTCCCTGCACTTACCTGGGAGCCAAAATGGGGCGGGTGGGGACTCCTGGAAGGGGCGGGGCCAGCCAGCAATTTAACAACCAGTTCTCTCAAACCAGACCAAACCGGCTCTATTTAGGCACGTTTTCAAGCCATAGCTAATGAATGCCACTATGTGGTTATGTCTTTAAGTATGAATGATTTGAGGTAAAAGCACATTCAAATAATTGTAGTCCAATGAGAATTGTGATACCTTGATAGTAAGATATACAAAGATTTTTGATTTAAAGTCTACAATCTAATATGAACTATAAGTAATGACTGTGGAAGAAATGCACGAAAGTTATCAGTAACCAATCGACACGCTTTCTACAAGATGTAATGAAGGATGATTCTTTTTTTGTGTGTTTTTGTTCAATTAAAATAAAAAAAACTTAATTTTGTGGGGGGGGGTACTTGGCAGGAATTTGCAGATGTGATCATCCTTTATGACCTTCCCCCAAATCTTTCCGACAAGAAAAATCCATGAAAAAAGCTGGATTCCCTTAACAACCGTGTGAGGGGTCGTAAGTCTAGGACTAATTGTGCTAATGTTGAGGGGTTGAGAGAGAAGGTTTGGATGAGGGTCCAGATAGGTCAACCACAATTGAGGTGACCATCGAAGTTACAGAGATAGGAAAGGAGGACCAAGTTCTTCAGCTCAGCGTCCTGAGGTGGGCTCAATAAACCAGGATGAGTGACAAACCAGGATGGTCCCAACAAGGACGGAAAGATGGACCGCTACTCACCGCCTCCTCTGCCTGCCTCTTGTAAGCCTTCACTTTCAACTGGAGCTTGTCAACAAGGTCTTGGAGACGCATCAGGTTCTTGCGATCCTCCTCCGTCTAGGAAGAGACCGAGATGGAGAGATCAGGGTTTGTTTGGCCGGCAGCAAAAAGTGAGTTTATATCACCAAGTTTAAATAAGGTCTCACCCTGGGACGCATCACCAGCTCTTAACTGATTGGAAGCATTTGTGAAATTGGAGGGGGGTGGGTCTTTTTAAAGGAAATCCTTCTCTAAACCATGGTTACATTCTAGCTTACATATGGAAATCTTGTTGTGTTCTGAATCTAGTGTTTCCTCAATCTTGAGTACTTTAACGCGGGTGGACTTCAACTCCCAGAATTTCCCAGCCAGCTCAGCTGACTGGGGAATTCTGGGAACTGAAGACCACCTGTCTTAAAGAACTCAGTTGTGGAAACACTATTCTAGAATATTCTGGAATTCTGGAGTTGAAGTACACCCACTTTAAAGAACCCAAGGTTGAGGAAACATTATTCTAGATTATTCTGGAATTCTGGGAGTTTAAGTGCACCCACTTTAAAGAACCCAAGGTTAAGGAAACACTATTCTACAATATTTGGAAATTCTGGCACTTGAAGTCCACCCATCTTAAAGAACCCAACGTTGAGGAAACATTATTCTAGATTATTCTGGAATTCTGGGAGTTGAAGTCGATCCGCCTTAAAGAACCCAAGGTTAAGGAAACACTATTCTAGAATATTAGGAAATTCTGGCACTTGAAGTCAGAACTCTTAAAGAACCCAAGGTTGAGGAAACACTATTCGAGAATATTCTGGAATTCTGGGAGTTGAAGTCCATCCGCCTTAAAGAACCCAAGGTTGAGGAAACACTATTCTAGATTATTCTGGAATTCTGGGAGTTGAAGTCCCCCCGCCTTAAAGAACCCAAGGTTGAGGAAACACTATTCTAGAATATTCTGGAATTCTGGGAGTTGAAGTCCACCCGCCTTAAAGAACCCAAGGTTGAGGAAACACTATTCAAGAATATTCTGGAATTCTGGGAGTTGAAGTCCATCTGCTTTAAAGAACCCAAGGTTAAGGAAACACTATTCTAGAATATTAGGAAATTCTGGCACTTGAAGTCCACCCGTCTTAAAGAACCCAAGGTTGAGGAAACACTATTCGAGAATATTCTGGAATTCTGGGAGTTGAAGTCCATCCGCCTTAAAGAACCCAAGGTTGAGGAAACACTATTCTAGATTATTCTGGAATTCTGGGAGTTGAAGTCCCCCCGCCTTAAAGAACCCAAGGTTGAGGAAACACTATTCTAGAATATTCTGGAATTCTGGGAGTTGAAGTCCCCCCGCCTTAAAGAACCCAAGGTTGAGGAAACACTATTCTAGAATATTCTGGAATTCTGGAGTTGAAGTACACCCACTTTAAAGAACCCAAGGTTGAGGAAACATTATTCTAGATTATTCTGGAATTCTGGGAGTTGAAGTGCACCCACTTTAAAGAACCCAAGGTTAAGGAAACACTATTCTACAATATTTGGAAATTCTGGCACTTGAAGTCCACCCATCTTAAAGAACCCAACGTTGAGGAAACATTATTCTAGATTATTCTGGAATTCTGGGAGTTGAAGTCGATCCGCCTTAAAGAACCCAAGGTTAAGGAAACACTATTCTAGAATATTAGGAAATTCTGGCACTTGAAGTCAGAACTCTTAAAGAACCCAAGGTTGAGGAAACACTATTCGAGAATATTCTGGAATTCTGGGAGTTGAAGTCCATCCGCCTTAAAGAACCCAAGGTTGAGGAAACACTATTCTAGATTATTCTGGAATTCTGGGAGTTGAAGTCCCCCCGCCTTAAAGAACCCAAGGTTGAGGAAACACTATTCTAGAATATTCTGGAATTCTGGGAGTTGAAGTCCACCCGCCTTAAAGAACCCAAGGTTGAGGAAACACTATTCAAGAATATTCTGGAATTCTGGGAGTTGAAGTCCATCTGCTTTAAAGAACCCAAGGTTAAGGAAACACTATTCTAGAATATTAGGAAATTCTGGCACTTGAAGTCCACCCGTCTTAAAGAACCCAAGGTTGAGGAAACACTATTCGAGAATATTCTGGAATTCTGGGAGTTGAAGTCCCCCCGCCTTAAAGAACCCAAGGTTGAGGAAACACTATTCTAGATTATTCTGGAATTCTGGGAGTTGAAGTCCCCCCGCCTTAAAGAACCCAAGGTTGAGGAAACACTATTCTAGAATATTCTGGAATTCTGGGAGTTGAAGTCCCCCCGCCTTAAAGAACCCAAGGTTGAGGAAACACTATTCTAGAATATTCTGGAATTCTGGGAGTTGAAGTCCACCCGCCTTAAAGAACCCAAGGTTGAGGAAACACTATTCTAGAATATTCTGGAATTCTGGAGTTGAAGTCCACCCGCCTTAAAGAACCCAAGGTTGAGGAAACACTATTCAAGAATATTCTGGAATTCTGGGAGTTGAAGTGCACCCACTTTAAAGAACCCAAGGTTAAGGAAACACTATTCTACAATATTTGGAAATTCTGGCACTTGAAGTCCACCCATCTTAAAGAACCCAAGGTTGAGGAAACACTATTCTAGATTATTCTGGAATTCTGGGAGTTGAAGTCCATCCACCTTAAAGAACCCAAGGTTGAGGAAACACTATTCTAGAATATTCTGGAATTCTGGGAGTTGAAGTCCATCCGCCTTAAAGAACCCAAGGTTAAGGAAACACTATTCTAGAATATTCGGAAATTCTGGGAGTTGAAGTCCACCCATCTTAAAGAACCCAAGGTTGAGGAAACACTATTCTAGAATGTTCGGAAATTCTGGCACTTGAAGTGCACCCACTTTAAAGAAGCCAAGGTTGAGGAAACACTATTCTAGAATATTCTGGAATTCTGGGAGTTGAAGTCCACCCGCCTTAAAGAACCCAAGGTTGAGGAAACACTATTCGAGAATATTCTGGAATTCTGGGAGTTGAAGTGCACCCACTTTAAAGAACCCAAGGTTAAGGAAACACTATTCTACAATATTTGGAAATTCTGGCACTTGAAGTCCACCCATCTTAAAGAACCCAAGGTTGAGGAAACACTATTCTAGATTATTCTGGAATTCTGGGAATTGAAGTCCATCCGCCTTAAAGAACCCAAGGTTGAGTAAACACTATTCTAGAGGGTTCTGGAATTCTGGAGTTGAAGTGCACCCTCTTTAAAGAACCCAAGGTTGAGGAAACACTATTCTAGAGGGTTCTAGAAGTCTGGGAGTTAAAGTCCACCCGTCTTAAAGAACTCAAAGTTGAGGAAATACTATTCTAGAATATTCTGGAATTCTGGGAGTTGAAGGCCACCCGTCTTAAAGAACTCAAGGTTGAGGAAA
Source organism: Thamnophis elegans (assembly GCF_009769535.1). Classification (NCBI taxonomy): domain Eukaryota; kingdom Metazoa; phylum Chordata; class Lepidosauria; order Squamata; family Natricidae; genus Thamnophis; species Thamnophis elegans. Next base: position 140,933,554 of record NC_045558.1, read on the forward strand.
CACGATTCTAGAATATTCTGGAATTCTGGGAGTTGAAGTCCACCCGTCTTAAAGTATCCAAGGTTGAGAAACACAATTCTAGAGCATTTTTTTTTGCCTCATGGAATTTGTTTTGGATGGACAAAATGTTACATTTTTATAAGATTCTGGGGGAAAAAATGGGATTCAATCCATCCAACCAACTCCAAATTCTTCATCCCGCCCATTTTAGAGAGGTGCCTCAAAAGCTTTGATCCACCCATCCACACAAAAACCTTCAGAACCAGCGTTGTTGTCCTGGCCAGGTTAACCTGCGCCTCTCCTCACCTGGTAGGTGAGCTCCTTGATGCGTCTCTCACACTTCCGCATCCCTTTGACGTTCTCCACGTTGCGTTTCTGCTCCCCTTCCAGCTCGTTCTCCAGCTCCCGCACTCGGGCCTCCAGTTTCTGAAGCTGCTTCTTGCCGCCCTTGAGGGCCAGCTGCTCCGCCTCGTCCAGGCGCATCTGGAGGTCCTTGATGGTCTGCTCCATGTTCTTCTTCATCCTCTCCAGGTGGGCGCTGGTGTCCTGCTCCTTCTTCAGCTCCTCCGCCATCATGGCCGCCTGCCACGTTCAAGAGGACAATGGAGAAACATGCCCACCAGACAGAAGGAGATAACCTTAAATTGGGGGGGGGGACGACGACCTCCTATATGTTTACTCCTTCCAAGAATTGGTCCTAGACCCCATATTCGTGTAAAGATTACAGTTGGGGATCCTCTTTTGACTCAGGAATGCTTCTGTCCACCAGTGGGATGGTGGACCCAAGCAAAGGAGAACCTGTTGGTGTGCCTCACTTCATGGACTTTGGATCTCCTTCTTTAAAAATAGGAGAAGGAGGAGCTATTTTGGCTTCACAGGGTTGCTGTGGAGAAGAGGGGAGATCCTGCCCCATAGAGACCCCGTGGTCAGCCTTGCTTTCTTTTTCATACATCACTTTTGTTCTCATCCTTCCTCATGGGGTCTTATGAACTAGGTTTATGGGCGTAAGGAAGAGAGGTGGGCTGTTGGGTATGTATGGGACAGCTGAATCCCCTCGGGGTGTGTGTTCTGTTAAGATACAGCCTGTTATGCCTTAAAATGGATTCTACCGTACTGCCGTAAAATGGCTTCTACTGTACAGCACAGTACAGCCTTAAAATGGATTCTACCGTACTGCCGTAAAATGGATTCTACTGTTCAGCACAGTACAGCCTGTTGCGCCTTAAAATGGCTTCTACCATACTGCCCTAAAATGGATTCTACTGTTCAGCACAGTACAGCCTGTTGCGCCTTAAAATGGCTTCTACCATACTGCCCTAAAATGGCTTCTACTGTACAGCACAGTACAGCCTTAAAATGGATTCTACCATACTGCCATAAAATGGATTCTACTGTACAGCGCAATGGTGACGGCTTCACAGTACCCCCACAAGGGGGCTCCCTCTGGTAAGGAGGAAAATCCAACATTAGAAATTACGTTTGGTGTGGAACAGTGGTGGATTCCTACCGGTTCAGACCGGTTCAGCTGGACCGGTAGTGGTTTGACGGCCTAGGTCACTGGAAGCAGCAGTGACCCAAGGCTGCCACACCCCCGGATGGCGCCATAGGCGCATTTCGTTTTTTGCTTCTGAGCATGCGCAGAGCGATTTTTATTGCACTGCGCATGTGCGCGCAGCACGCATCAAGCGGGCACATGGATGGCGTACCCACGAGCAAACTGGCAGTAGGGATTGCCAGAACCCACCCCTGGTCTGGACATTTCCCTCCCTATAAATAAATACCCGGGCAACGCCGAGTTATCAGTTAGTAACTCATCAACTATTTTTGGACATTAAAGAAAGGCTGCCTTGTGAGTTGATCTCAGAACAGGACCTACAATCCTTTCGGAATTAATAATAGCCGTCAAAGATAGCATGACATTAATTTAGTAATAAATAATCCCTGTGCACAATGAAGGCATCTGTTCCAAATTAACCACTCTGTTATCTGATGCCAGGTTATGTCGGCAAGCATTGAAGTGACCAGAAGATGGCAATAAAGAGACATGGGGAAAACTCCCTTGGCTGCCATCTGCTGGTCCCTTGGATCGTTGCAACCCAGAAACAATACAAACAATACAATACAATACAAGAGCAGAGTTGGACGGGATCTTGGAGGTCTCATTAAACTAGACATCCCCAGTTCCTGCAACCGTTCTTCCTATGTTTTAATCTCCAGTCTCCTAATGCTCTTTGTTGCTCTTCTCTGCACTCTTTCTAGAATCTCCACATATACAATACAATACAATAGCAGAGTTGGAAGGGACCTTGGAGGTCTTCTAGTCCAACCCCCTGCCTAGGCAGGAAACCCTATACCGTTCCAGACAAATGGCTACCCAACATCTTCTTGAAGACTTTCAGTGTTGGGGCATTCACAACTTCTGGGGGCAACTTCTGTTCCACTGATTAATTGTTCTAACTGTCGGGAAATTTCTCCTCAGTTCTAAGTTGCTTCTCTCCTTGATTAGTTTCCACCCATTGCTTCTTGTTCTGCCCTCAGGTGCCTTGGAGAATAGTTTGACTCCCTCTTCTTTGGGGCAACCCCTGAGATATTGGAAGACTCCTATCATGTCTCCCCTAGTCCTTCTTTTCATTAAACTAGACATACCCAGTTCCTGCAACCGTTCTTCCTATGTTTTATCCTCCAGTCCCCTAATCCTCTTTGTTGCTCTTCTCTGCACTCTTTCTAGAGCCTCTGCATCTTTTCTACACCGTGGCGACCAAAACTGGATGCCGTATTCAGTGTGGCCTTACCTTAAGTGTGGCCTTACCAAGGCATTATAAAGTGGTATTAACCCTTCCCGTGATCTTGATTCCATCCCTCTGTTGATGCAGCCTAGAACTGTGTTGGCTTTTTTGGCAGCTGCTGCACACGGCTGGCTCCTATTTAAATGCTTGTCCACTAGGACTCCAAGATCCCTCTCCCAGTTACTACTATTGAGCAAGATACCATCTATACTGTCCCTGTGCATTTCGTTTTTCTTGCCTAAATGTAGAACCTTACTCTTTTCACCCTTGAATTTCATTTTATTAGATAGGGCCCAATGCTTTCTAAATAGCCCCTCATTTGAATTACTGCTTTCTTGTAAAAGTAGGCGTGCTAAAACAAATGTCACTCACGTCTGTGATGGCTTTCTTTGCCTTCTCTTCAGCATTTCTGCATTCCTGAATGGCGTCTTCCACCTCTGTCTGCAGCTGGGAGAGGTCTGACTCCATCTTCTTCTTCTGGTTGATGAGGCTGGTATTCTATGGAGAGGTAGAAGGAAGGAAGGAAAGAAAGAGAGAAGGAGAGAAAGAAATAAGGAAGGAGAAGGAAGGAAAGGAAAGAAGGAAGAAAAGAGAGGAGAGGAGTGGAGAGTAGGAGAGGAGAGGAAGAGGAAGAAGGAAAGAGAGAAGGAAAGGAAGGAGGAAGGAGAGAAGGAAGGAAACAAAAGAAAGTAGAGAGAAGAGAAAGAAATGAAGAAGGAAGAAAAGAAGAAAGGAAGGAAAGGAGAAGAGAGGAGGAGGGGAGAGAAGGAAGGAAATAAAAAGAGAAGGAAAGAGGGGAGAAAGGAAGAAGGAAGGAAACAAGAGAAAGAAGGAGAGGTACAGGTAGAGATATGGGTAGGAGAGGAGGGGAGAGGAGAGAATAGAAAAGAACAGAAGAGAGAAACATAAAGGAAGAAGTTAAGAGAAGGTAAGAGAGGGGAGAGGAGAAAGGAAGAAGTTAAGAAAATGGAGAGGAGATGAGGAGAGGAGAAGGGAGTGGAAGAGAGGAGAACAGAAAAGAAGAGAGAAAAAGAAAGGAAGTTGAGAAGACAATGGAGAGGAGAGAAAAAGAGAGAAGAAAAGGGAGATGAGAGAATGGGAGGGGAGGGAAAGGGTGGAGGAGAGCAGAGAAGAGAGGAGAGGAGAAAAAAAGAAAGAAAGGAGTTAGGAAAAGGGACCAAAGAGAGAAAAAGAAAGGAAGGAGTTAAGAGAAGAAAAGGGAGAGAAGAGAAGAGAGAAAAAGAAAAGAAGGAGAAGAAAAGGGAGAGAGGATAGATGGAAAAAGAAAGAAGTTAAGAGAAGAAAAAGGAGAGGAGAGAAGAAAAGAGAAAAAGAAAGGTAGAGGTTAAGAGAAGAAAAGGGAGACGATGGGAGGGGAGGGAAAGGGTGGAGGAGAGGAGAGGAGAAAAGAGAAGAGAAAAAAGAAAGGAAGGAGTTAAGAGAAGAAAAGGGAGAGGAGAGAAGAGAAGAGGAAAAAAAGAAAGGAAGGAGTTAGAAAAAGGGAGAGAAGAGAAGAGAAAAAAAGAAAGGAAGGAATTAGGAAAAGGGAAAGATGAGAAGAGAAAAAAAGAAAGGAAGGAGTTAGGAAAAGGGAGAGGAGAGAAAAAGGAAAGGAAGGAGTTAAGAGAAGAAAAGAGAGAGGAGACAAGAGAAAAAAGGAAAGGAAGGAGTTAGGAAAAGGGAGAGAAGAGAAAAAAGAAAGGAAGGAGTTAAGAGAAGAAAAGGGAGAGGAGAGAAGAGAAGAGAAAAAAAGAAAGGAAGGAGTTAGGAAAAGGGAGAGGAGAGAAAAAGGAAAGGAAGGAGTTAAGAGAAGAAAAGGGAGAGGAGAGAAGAGAAGAGGAAAAAAAGAAAGGAAGGAGTTAGGAAAAGGGAGAGGAGAGAAAAAGGAAAGGAAGGAGTTAAGAGAAGAAAAGAGAGAGGAGACAAGAGAAAAAAGGAAAGGAAGGAATTAGGAAAAGGGAGAGAAGAGAAAAAAGAAAGGAAGGAGTTAAGAGAAGAAAAGGGAGAGGAGAGAAGAGAAGAGAAAAAAAGAAAGGAAGGAGTTAGGAAAAGGGAGAGAAGAGAAAAAAGAAAGGAAGGAGTTAGGAAAAGGGAGAGAAGAGAAGAGAAAAAAAGGAAAGGAAGGAGTTAGGAAAAGGGAGAGAAGAGAAAAAAGAAAGGAAGGAGTTAAGAGAAGAAAAGGGAGAGAAGAGAAGAGATCAAGAGAGTCTTTCATTTCTGGATCGCGAGTGAGTGGAAAGAGGGTCAGGGGAGCAGGACCCCCGCATGCCTCTTGGCTGCTCACAGCCCCCGAGGACCTTGGAGAACGGTGGATTCTCCCCTTACCTGGGTGTGAAGGAGCTGGACTCTTTCACTGGTGTCAATGAGTTCCTGCTCCGCCAGTTTCCGGGCCCGCTCCGTCTGCTCCACCACAGCCCGCAACTCCTCCAGCTCAGCCTGGAGCAGGTTGTTCCTCCGCTCCACAATGGCGATGTTTTCCTTCAGGTCCTCGTTGGCTCGGACCGCGTCGTCCAGCTGGATGTGAGTATCCTAGAAAGGGGAGAAGGACAGGTGGAATGAGCAAGGGGAAAGCTCAACTGGAGACAGATGGAATGGATGGAAGGAAGGAAAGAAAGAAGTGAGGGAGGGAAAGAGGGGAAGGAAGGGAAGTGAGGGAGGGAAGGAGAGAAAGGAAGAAAAGTAGTGAGGGAAGGAAAGAGAGGAAGGAAGGAGAGGAAGGAAGGGAAGTGAGGGAGGGAAGGAGAGGAAGGAAGGAAGGAAGTGACGGAAGGACCCATTCCAGTCCGGCTTCAGGCCTGGCTACAGCACAGAAACCGCTTTGGTCGCATTGACCGATGACCTCTGGAGAGCCAGGGACGGAGGCCACGCCTCCATCCTGGTTCTCCTTGACCTCTCAGCGGCTTTCGATACCATCGACCATGGTATCCTTCTGCGACGACTGCGGGAGGTGGGGGTGGGAGGCACTGTTTTGCGGTGGTTCTCCTCTTACCTCTCGGACAGGTCGCAGTCGGTGTTAGTTGGGGGGCAGAGATCGACCCCTAGGCCCCTAACATATGGGGTGCCGCAGGGTTCAGTCCTGTCCCCCCTACTTTTCAACATCTACATGAAACCGCTGGGCGAGATCATTCGGAGGCACGGGATAAAATACCATCAGTAAGCGGACGATACTCAGTTGTATCTGTCCGCCCCGTGCAAACTCAATGAAGCGGTGGACGTGATGAACCAGGGCCTTGAAGCTGTTAGGGACTGGATGAGGGCTAACAAACTCGTGCTCAACCCAGATAAGACCGAGTGGCTGTTGTGTTTCCCTCCCACTAATTCGGCAAGTATTCCATCTCTCAGGCTGGGGGGTCAAACACTACGCCCCTCAGACAGGGTCCGCAACTTGGGAGTCCTCCTGGATCCACAGCTGACTTTCGAACACCATTTGTCAGCTGTGACCAGGGGGGCATTTGCCCAGGTTCGCCTGGTGCACCAGTTGCGCCCCTACCTGAACCGGGAGGCTCTCACAACAGTCACTCGTGCCCTTGTGACCTCTAGGCTGGAGTACTGCAATGTGCTCTACATGGGGCTGCCCTTGAAGAGTATCTGGCGACTTCAGCTAGTCCAGAATGCGGCCGCGCAAGCGATTGTGGGTGCACCTCGCTTCACCCACATAACACCTATCCTCCGCGAGCTGCACTGGCTACCTGTCGATCTCCGGGTGCGCTTCAAGGTGCTACTTGTCACCCATAAAGCCCTTCATGGTAGTGGATCTGGGTACTTGAGAGACCGCCTACTGCCAATCACCTCCACTCGACCTATTAGATCCCATAGATTAGGCCTCCTCCGAGTCCCATCTGCCGGTCAATGTCGACTGGCAACCACGCGGAGGAGAGCTTCTCGGTGGCAGCTCCGACCCAATGGAACGATCTCCCCATGGAGATTCGCACCCTCACCACCCTCCAGACCTTCCGCACAGCCCTCAAAATCTGGCTATCCCGTCAGGCCTGGGGCTAAAGACTGTAACCCACCCGAATGGTATGAATGTTGTGTTTTTAATGACGTACTGTCCTACGTGTTAAATGTTTGTTTCCCCCCACCCCTTTTTCGAGTTGTAAGCCGCCCTGAGTCCCCCCAGGGAAAAGGGCGGCATATAAATAAACTTCTCAAATCTCAAATCTCAAGAGAAGAGAGAAAGAGAGGAAGGAAGGGAAGTAGTGAGAGAAGGAAAGAGAGGAAGGAAGGAGAGGAAGGAAGGGAAGTGAGGGAGGGAAGGAGAGGAAGGAAGGAAGGAAGTGATGGAAGGAAAGAGTGGAGAGAAAGAGAGGAAGGAAGGGAAGTGAGGGAGGGAAGGAGAGGAAGGAAAGAGAGGAGAGAAGGAGAGGAAGGAAGGGAAGTGAGGGAGGGAAGGAGAGGAAGGAAGGGAAGAAGTGAGGGGAAAAAAGAGGAAGGAAGGAAGGAAGGAAGGAAGGAAGTGACAGAAGGAAAGAGAGGAGAGAAGGAGAGGAAGGAAGGGAAGTGAGGGAGGGAAGGAGAGGAAGGAAGGGAAGAAGTGAGGGGGAAAAAGAGGAAGGAAGGAAGGAAGGAAGGAAGTGACAGAAGGAAAGAGAGGAGAGAAGGAGAGGAAGGAAGGGGAGGGAAGGAGAGGAAGGAAGGGAAGAAGTGAGGGAAGGAAAGAGGAAGGAAGCAAGTGACGGAAGGAAAGAGAGGGGGGAAGGAGAGGAAGGAAGGGAAGTGAGGGAGGGAAGGAGAGGAAGGAAAGAAAGAAGTGAGGGAAGGAAAGAGGAAGGAAGTAAGTGACACAAGGAAAGAGAGGAGGGAAGGAGAGGAAAGAAGGGAAGAAGTGAGGGAAGGAAAGAGAGGAGGGAAGGAGAGGAAGGAAGGAAAGAGAGGAAGGAAAGAATTGAGGAAGGAAGGAGAGGAAGGAAAGAATTGAGGAAGGAAAGAGAGGAAGGGAGGTCCTTCTCAAGACCAACCTCCAGGCTGTACCTTCAGGTAGCCTTGTAAAGATTTCACTTGCTTCTGGGCTTCGGTGGCGATGCGGTTGGCATGGCTGAGCTGGATCTCCATCTCGTTGAGGTCGCCCTCCATCTTCTTCTTGATCCTCAAGGCCTCGTTGCGGCTGCGGGTCTCGGCGTCCAGAGAAGCTTGGAGCGAGTCCACCGTCCGGAGGTGATTCCGCTTGGCCTGATCCATCTCCTCGTCCTTCTCGGCCAACTTGCGCTCCATTTCGGCCTTGATCTGGTTGAACTCCAGCTGAGCTCGGAGGATCTTGCCTTCCTCGTGTTCCAGGGACGCCTGGGGGAAACGTTGGACAGAGAGAGAGAGAAGAAGATGGGAGAGACAATCCTTAGATCCTGGGTAGCCAACATGGTGACTGTAATACCAACAGGAACTCCGGATACGAAGATGTGGCCTCCAGAAAGCTCTGTATGTTCTGGATTAGCATGGCCGCCATTTTGTGAGAAGGCACTTCTATCACCGTGGCCATTTTGTCTGCACCTGCCAAGTTTCCAGTGCCCGCAAATATTGCTACCCCTATTTCCAATGAAGAAACAAAAATGCAAGTGGTTCTCCACTTACAACAGTTCTTTTAGTGACCTTCACACCTACAACCGTTACAGCATCCCCATGTTCTACGTGGTCAAAATGCTCCTCCTTTAGCGACCTTCCAATGATCCGAAGTCAATGGGGAAGCCGGATTAACTCAAGAATGGTGTGACTCGCTTAACAACTTGCAGGGATTCCACTTAAAAACCACAGCGAGGAAGGTCGTCAAGTGGGGCGAAAAACTGACTTAACAACGGACTCGCTTAGCAACAGAAATTTTAGCCATAAGTCGAGGACTGCCAGGATCCTATGAATGGAACTTGGTCCCTATCGGTGGCGCTAGCTATGGTGTGGTAAATTTCTTAAAAACCATAAACACAATTGTTTCATCCCTGTTAAGCTTCTAGATTATCGATCAATCAGAATAGAGCTGGAAGGGAACTTTAGAGGTCTTCTAGTCCAACCCTCCTCCTATTTTTGAAGATGATAAGAAATGGAGTCTAGGAAATCTAGTTTTGGCCACCATTTTGAGTTCTTTACCCACATTCTGAAGCCCGGGGAAGAACTCAACTGAAAACAAAATGGTGGAGAACTTGAGTTGAGGGTACTGGTTTTCCACAGCCCAGAGGACTTCTCACCTCAGCTTCCTCAAGAGCCGCCTGCAGCTCCATCTTCTCGGCCTCCAGCCCCTTCCGTGCCTTCTCAAGCTCATGAATGGCCTTGCCGGTGCTTCCCAGTTGCTCGGTGAGATCAGAAATCTCCTCTGTACGAGAAGAGAAGAAAAAGTTGGGTCGTCCAGAGGAAGAAGGACCTAGAAATAAGGAGGCTCTGAACGTGAAGGGGATGATAGACCCACCTTGCAAGTTCTTGTTCTCCCTCTTGATGGTCTCCAGATGTTCCAGAGATTCCTCATAGGCGTTCTTCAGCTTGAAGAGCTCCGTGCTGAGGGACCTGGACTCTTTTTGAGATGCTTCCAGCTCAGTTTGGGACTCCTCAAACTTTTGCTTCCACTCTGACAAGATCTGGGGTGGAGGGAGCAGGAGGAGGAGGAGAATCAGAAGAATGGGGAAGAGGAAAAAGGAGGAAGAGGAGGAGGAGGAGAGGAGGAAGAGGAGAAAAAGAAAGAGGAGGAGGGGAATCAAAAGAATTAGAAGGAGAAAGAAGAGGAGGGGAGATGAGAAGAACCAGAAGAAGGAGGAGGAAGAAGAATGAGAGTAGAAGAATGAGAAGGAGAAAAGGAAGAGAAAGAGGAAAAGAGGAGGAGGAGGCAGAAGAGGAGGCGGAGGAGAAAAAAGAGAAGGAAAACGAGAAAGAGGAGCAGGAGAGGAGAAGAATCGAAAGAAGGAGAAGAAGGAGGAAGAAGGGAAGGAAGAGAAGGAGAAGGAGAGTAGAAGAATGAAGAGGAGGTGAAGGGGAAGGAAGAGAAAGACAAGAAGAAGACAAAGAAGATGAGGAGGAAGGAGGAGGGGGAGAATCCGAAAAATGGAGAAACAAAGAGGAGGAGGAGGAGCAGGAGGAAAATGAGAAAGAGGAGCAGGAGGAAGAGAAGAATCAAAAGAACGAGGAAAAGGAGGAAGAAGAGAAGGAGAAGGATAGAAGGAGGAGAAGAAAATGAGAAATGAGAAGAAAGAGAAGAGGAGGAGAAGGAGGAAGTGGAGGAGGATGAAGGAAGAGGAGGAAGACAAGAAGAGGAGGAGAAGGAAAATCAGAAGAATGAGGAAAAGGAGAAAGAAGAGGAGAAGGAAAGGAGGAGGAAGAGGAAGAAGAGGAGGAGAATCAGAAGAATGAGGAAAAGGAGAAAGGAGGGAGAAGAAAAGAAGGAGGAAGAGGAAGAAAAAGAGGAGGAAAATCAGAAGAAGGAGGAGAAGGAGAAAGAAGAGGAGAAGAAAAGGAGGAGGAGGAAGAAGAGGAGGAGGAGGAGAATCAGAAGAATGAGGAAAAGGAGAAAGGAGGAAGAGGAGAAGAAAAGAAGAAGAGGAAGAAGAGGAGGGAAATCAGAAGAAGGAGGAGAAGGAGAAAGAAGAGGAGAAGAAAAGCAGGAGGAGGAAGAAGAGGAGGAGGAGAATCAGAAGAATGAGGAAAAGGAGAAAGGAGGAAGAGGAGGAGGAGCAGGAGGAGGAGGAAAAGGAGAAAGTGACTCTGGTTTCCTCATTGAGTGTGCTTGTCAGAAGGTCACAATAGGGGATGGTGAAAGAATTTCCTCCGCCCATAATGCTCTGCTCTTTTTCTCCCATCTTCCCCAACATACTTTGTCGAAGTTCCTTTGCTTCTTGTCCAGAGCAGCTGCAGCCGCGTTCGAGCGCTCCACGTCCACCATCAGATCTTCAATCTCGTTCTGCAGGCGGTGTTTGGTCTTCTCCAGCGAGGAACACTTGGCGTTCACCGCCTCCACCGCTTCTTCGGCATCCTGAAGCCGCTGAGCCAGCTTCTTCCTGGTAGGCAAGGAGATGTCCTGATGAATCGGCCCCACCCCAAAGCCATGAAGAGGTCATCTGTCATGGGACACCCAAGCTAAACTGGGAGGTAGGACCACCGTTTGGGTATTCATGGGACAACTCAAAGCTAACCAGTTTCTGAGGGAAAAGGGAAAGGGAAAGTGAAGAAGATGGGGTGGAAGGAAGCCCTCCTGGATGGGGTGATAGAGGGGCACATTGAGATGGAGAGGGATGAGGAGGTGGAGTGGGAGGAAGTCGGGATGGAGTGGAAGGAAGCCATCTTGGATGGGGTGATAGAGGGGCACATTGAGATGGAGAGGGATGAGGAGGTGGAGTGGGAGGAAGTCGGGATGGAGTTGAAGGAAGCCATCCTGGATGGGGTGGTAGAGGGTCACAATGAGTTGGAGAGGGACGAGGAGGTGGAGTGGGAGGAAGTCGGGATGGAGTGGAAGGAAGCCATCTTGGATGGGGTGGTAGAGGGACACAATGAGTTGGAGAGGGATGAGGAGATGGAGTGGGAGGAAGTCGGGATGGAGTTGAAGGAAGCCATCCTGGATGGGGTGGTAGAGGGTCACAATGAGTTGGAGATGGACGAGGAGGTGGAGTGGGAGGAAGTTGGGATGGAGTGGAAGGTAGCCATCTTGGATGTGGGTAGAGGGACACAATGAGTTGGAGATGGACTAGGATGTGGAGTGGGAGGAAGTCGGGATGGAGTGGAAGGTAGCCATCTTGGATGTGGGTAGAGGGACACAATGAGTTGGAGATGGACGAGGAGGTGGAGTGGGAGGAAGTCGGGATGGAGTGGAAGGAAGCCATCTTGGATGGGGTGGTAGAGGGACACAATGAGTTGGAGAGGGATGAGGAGGTGGAGTGGGAGGAAGTCGGGATGGAGTTGAAGGAAGCCATCTTGGATGGGGTGGTAGAGGGTCACAATGAGTTGGAGAGGGACGAGGAGGTGGAGTGGGAGGAAGTTGGGATGGAGTGGAAGGTAGCCATCTTGGATGTGGGTAGAGGGACACAATGAGTTGGAGATGGACTAGGATGTGGAGTGGGAGGAAGTCGGGATGGAGTGGAAGGAAGCCATCTTGGATGGGGTGGTAGAGGGACACAATGAGTTGGAGAGGGATGAGGAGGTGGAGTGGGAGGAAGTCGGGATGGAGTTGAAGGAAGCCATCTTGGATGGGGTGGTAGAGGGACACAATGAATTGGAGAGGAACTAAGAGGTGGAGTGGAAGGAAGCCATCTTGGATGGGGCAGTAGAGGGACGCAATAAGTTGGAGAGGGACTAGGAGGAAAACCAGGATGAGAAGAAGACCCCTCAGGTGATGGATGTCTCTGGGGACATGGATGAAGATGAGGGAGCCACTCACTTGGCCTCCTCCAGTTCTTCTGTTCTCTGGATGGCATCAGTTTCATACTTGGTCCTCCACTGAGCCACCTCCGAGTTGGCCTTGGAAAGCGAACGCTGGAGCTCAGCTTTGGCCTCCGTTTCTTCTTCATACTGTTCCCTCAGAAGGTCACAGTCGTGGCGTGCAGACTGGAGCGCATGGGCCAAAGCGTTCTTGGCCTAGAGGTGGAGAAGAACAGAGATGCATTCTCAGTGTCTCGTTTGCGGCCTAGTTAGCTCCATCTCTCTGTGTCTCCCTGGTGACCCTCAGCCTTCCACGTGTCTCCTGCCTTTGCTTCTTCCTCAAGTTGTCTCTTCAGATCTTCTAGCTGTTGAGTGTAGGTCAACTTTCCTCGGGTCAACTGGCTGATCAAAGCTTCTTTTTCATCCAACTGGCGGGACAATTCGCCTGGAATAATTAAAAAAAAATAGGCGAGGGAGAATGGAGGTTGAAGGTCTCCCCAGGAGACTCGGTTAGCGGTAGACAATTGGTTACAATTGGTAGTCTTCTTGTTAGGACCATAATGGAACCTGCATATCACTGGTCACCACACAAGAGGTTGAGACTCTAGAAAGAGTGCAGAGAAGAGGAACCAGGATGATGAGGGGACTGGAGGCTCAAACATACGATGAACGGTTGCAGGAACTGGGCCTGGCTACTCTAGTGAAGAGAAGGACCAGGGAAGACATGAGGACACTCTTCCAATATTTGAGGGGCTGCCCCAAAGAGGAGGGGGTCAAGCTATTTTCCAAGGCACTTGAAGGCCAAGACAAGGAATGATGGATGGAAACTGACCAAGGAGAGATTCAACCTGGAAATAAGGATAAATTTTCTGACATGGAGAACAATCAATCCATGGAACAGAAGTTGCCTTCAGAAGTTGTGGGAGCTTCATCACTGGAGGCTTTCAAGAAGAGATTGGACTGCCATCTGTCAGAAATGGTGTAAGGTCCCCTGCTTGGGCGGGGGGAGTTGGACTAGATGACCTACAAGATCCCGTCCAACTCTGATCATCTGTAATCTATCATCTATCATGGTGGAAACTCATAATGGTCGCAAAACAGGGAGGTCAGATCACTGACTTGATTTTATTTTAATTTTCTTTTGCAGTGATTGTTAAGAGAAAGACTGGTTGTTAAGTGAATCCGGGGCATTAAGTGAACATCAAAGTGAATCAATGGTTTGGTAAAAGGATGGTTCTGCCAAAATTTGAAAGTGAATTACTGAGTTTAGGAGAAAATTGTCATAAAACATGGTCATAGGATTATGAGATGGTGAAAATGACTGCAAATGGACCATCGTTGTTGAAGGTCCATGAGACTATGTGACCACAGGGGGAGGGGTTGACCATTAGAACTTCAAACCCAGGTTGTTGGTCTCCACCAGGAAGGACTGTCAGAACTTTGATGGTTGTTGAACAACGGGTTGTAAATTGAGAATTATCTGTATTCAGACAGATTATTCCTCAGGCTTAGTACTTCCAAGAAAGATAATTTGTTGGTCAATGTGGACAATTTTGGGAGAAGAAGACCCAGAGAATGATCGGGAGTTCTTAGGGATAAACGTGTAGAGTTCTCCCATTGCTTACCATTCTCGGTCTGGAGCTTGGCTCGCTGCGTAGTGAGGTCGTGGACCATGCGCTGAGACTCTTCGGACTTGGCCCGGTGCTCATTCATTTGGTCTTCAAACGTCCGACACATCTTCTCCAGATTGGCCTAGGTTTCCAGAAGGAGAAGACGGGGTGAAAAAAACTAGAGAAATAGATTTAAATAAGGGAGGGGTGGATGGTGCATGGATTGGATGGATGGATGGACGGACGGACGGACGGACGGACTGGGTCGATGGATGGATGGAAGGGTTATGTGGATGGATGGGTGGATGGATTGGGTGGATGGATGGAAGAATCAGTGGGTGGGTTGGCTGGTGGGTGGATGGAAGGAAGAAAGGAAGAAGGGATGGATGGATGGGTGGGTAGATGGATACATGGATGGATGAAAAGTAGATTGGATGGATGGATGGATGGATGGATGGATGGATTGGGTGTTTGGATGGATGGATGGATTGGGTGGATGGATGGAAGGAAGGATGGGTTGGTGAGTGGGTGGCTGTATGGAGGGAAGGAAGGAAGGATGGATGGATGGATGGATGGATGGATAGATGATAGGTTGGATGGGTGGTTGGTTGGATGGATAGATAGATGATAGGTAGATTGGATGGATGGATGGATGGATGGATGGATGAATTGAGTGTTTGGATGGATGGATGGATGGATTGGGTGGATGGATGGGTGGAAGGATGGGTTGCTGGGTGGGTGGCTGTATGGATGGATGGAAGAAAGGAAGAAGGAAGGAAGGAAGAAGGGATGGATAGATAGTTGATAGGTTGGATGGATGGGTGGTTGGATGGATAGATAGATCGATAGATGATAGGTAGAATGGATGGATGGATAGATGATAGGTTGGATGGATGGATGGGTAGTTGGATGGATAGATAGATAGATCGGTAGATGATAGGTAGATTGGATAGATGGATGGGTGGGTGGATGGATGGATGGATGGATGGACAGACGACTGGAGAAACAAGTTTTGTCTTGACATACATTGAACTACTATCATCCTCACAAACATGGCTCTGCTGGTTGAGGATGATGGAAGCTGGGACCATAATATGCCATGGCATATTTTAAAAAGTACAATGGAATGACAAGTTCAAAGAAAAAGAAAATAGGAGGAAGGTTGAGTAAAAACTCAAAATCGTTGAGGACCAAAAGATTGTGGAGCAGATCCCGTTCAGATGTAGGGACAATTCATATTCTCATCTTTTGGGCTCTTCCTCCTTTCCAAATTAATTATGACCGTGTCTCCATCTCCAAAACCCAACCTCGTCCACAAATCTGGATTTCCCTCCACCCATTTCTAAGGGGCAGCTGCATTGGGGGCCCCACCCACCACCTCTTCATTAATGTTGGACCTTGGCTTTCACGAGCTGCTCCATGTTGGAGGCCATGTCGTCCACTTCTAGCTTCAGCTCGCTCTTCTCCTTCTCCAGCTTCTGCTTCACCCGCTGCAGGTTGTCGATCTGCTCGCCCAGCTCGGCCACGGAATCCGCGTGCTTCTTGCGCAGGGTGGCCGCCGTGGCCTCGTGCTGCAGCGTGGACTCTTCCAGGTCGCGCCGCATCTTCTGGAACTCGGCCTCCCGCTTCTTGTTCATCTCGATCTGCACCGAGGTGGCCCCTCCGGCTTCCTCCAGACGCTCGCTGATCTCCTCCAGTTCTCGCGAGAGTTCAGACCGCTGTTTCTCCACCTTGGCGCGGGCCGTGCGCTCCGCTTCCAGTTCTTCCTCCAGTTCCTCGATTCGTGCCTGGGTCAAGGAGAAGGAGTTCATTTAATGGTTCAGAAAGTAGACTTAACCTGAGTTAATTTTGACTCAAAATTAATCTGATATCTCCAGATGGCCAAACTCAAACTCAAGATCCTAAGAGTTTCCAGAGAAAGACATTGGAAATGCAAAAAGAAAATTGTCCTGGAGAACCAATAATTTAGGTAGAACCAGAGGTGGGTTTAATTTTACCACTGGTTCGCCGCACACTGAAACTGTGAGCATGCATGCAGCTTGCACACCCGTACGCGGCTTAGAACATGTGACTAAATAGGATGGCACAGAGCAGCGGCAGGTGGATGGAGCCCACCCGCAGGTCGCACTACCATTTTGCCTGAACCAGTCTGAACCGGCTGAATACCACCACTAGGTAGAACCTACCTAGATTAGAAGTTCTTGAGTACTTCAGCCCATGAGAACATTTTTGCTATTATGGCTATTGATTCGCGGAAACAGAGAGTTATAATAGTGAGAACCTTGGTACTTGTGGACACCGTGTTGGACATTCTAGACCTGGGGTGTCAAACTCAAGGCCCGTGGGCCAGATCTGGCCCACAATGTGGTTGGATCTGGCCCAAAAGGCTGATCTGGTCCACCCAACGTGAAGAGAAAATGCTAACAGTTTGGAGAGTGGCACCAAGCTGGCCATGCCTACCCAGTCGGTCATGCCCAGTGAATGGCATCAAGCCAGCCATGCCCACCCAGTCGGCCATACCCAGTGAGTGGTGTCAAGCTGGCCATGCCCAGTGAGTGGTGCCCATCCAGTTAGCCATGCCCAGTGAGTGGCGTCAAGCTGGCCATGCCCACCCAGTCGGCCATGACCAGTGAGTGGCGTCAAGCTGGCCATGCCCACCCAGTCGGCCATGACCAGTGAGTGGTGTCAAGCTGGCCATGCCCAGTGAGTGGTGTCAAGCTGGCCACACCCACCAATCAGCCATGCCCAGTGAATGCTGTCAAGCTGGCCATGCCCATCCAGTTGGCCATGCCCACCCAGCCCCACAAGGTCAACCAGAGCCCTGATGTGGCCCTCAGTGAAATTGGTTGACACCCTTGTTCTGGACCTTATCCAAAAATGTTGTTTTCTAGTTTTGCTCTAGATTTTTGTTTTTAGAGAAACCCTCTCAACGTAGACTTGGACTTTGTACCTGTAACTCTTTGAGTTTCTTCTGCAACTGGGCGGCCAAGGATTGCTCATCTTCAATTCTAGCATTCAAGGCACTCAACTCAAAGTCCTTCCTGTGAATCAGGAAGGGGAACCAGGTTGGATCCAGTGGTAAAGAGATGGACAGCAGCTTCCACCTCCAAAACTGGGTATTAGAAGGGTGCGACACCTACTTTTTCAGCTTTTCGTCAAGTTGTTGCTTGTCATTCTCCAAATCCATGATGCTTTCCTGGGCCAGCTTCAAGTCCCCTTCCAACTTCCTCTTGGCCCGCTCAAGGTCCATACGGATCTTCTTCTCCTGTTCCAAGGAGCCTTCCAGCTGTCAGGACAAGAAAAACCAAATCAGTGAGGTCAATTCTGTAGGAGGAGTACTGGAAAAAGCCCTCATAACAGCCCAGAACAACAGCCGGGAAACAGCCGGAAAATGGCCCCCAAAAGAACCAAAAACAGCCCAGAAAAACAGCCTGAAAATGGTCTGAAAACCGGCCGAAATGGTCTGAAAACGGCCCAAAAAACGGCCTGAAAATGGCTCAGAAAATGGCCAAAAATGGCCCAGAAAAACAACCTAAAATGGCCTGAAAAACAGCCACAAACAGCTTGGAAAACCAGCCTGAAAATAGCCCACAAACGGCCTGGAAAACAGCCCTGAAAACAGCCTGAAAAATGGCCAAAACAGCTCAGAAAAACAGCCTGAAAATGGCCCAAAAACGGTCTGAAAATGGCTTAAAAAACAACCTGAAAATGACCCGAAAATGGCCAAAAACAGCTCAGAAAAATGGCCTGAAAATGCCCCCCAAATGGCCAGAAAATGGCCCAAAAACCAGCCTGAAAATGGCCTGAAAAATGGCTAAAAAGGCCCGAAAAACAGCCCTGAAAACAGCCCCAAAACAACCTGAAAACGGCCCAAAAAACAGCCTGAAAATGGCTCAGAAAATGGCCAAAAATGGCCCAGAAAAACAACCTAAAAATGGCCTGAAAAACAGGCACAAACAGGTCAGAAAACCAGCCTGAAAATAGCCCACAAATGGCCTGAAAAACGGCCTGAAAATAACCCCAAAAATGACCAAAAACACCCTGAAAAACGGCCCTGAAAACAGCCTGAAAAATGGCCAAAAGAGCTCCGAAAAACAGCCTGAAAATGGCTCAAAAACGGTCTGAAAATGGCTTAAAAACAACCCCAAAATGACCTGAAAATGGCCAAAAACAGCTCAGAGAAACGGCCTGAAAATGCCCCCAAATGGCCAGAAAATGGCTCAAAAACTAGCCTGAAAATGGCCTGAAAAATGGCTAAAAAGGCCTGGAAAACAGCCCTGAAAACAGCCCCAAAACAACCTGAAAACGGCCTGAAAAACGGCCTGAAAATGGCCCGAAAAACAGCCTAAAATGGCCTGAAAAACGGCCACAAACAGCTCAGAAAACCAGCCTGAAAATGGCTTAAAAACGGTCTGAAAATGGCTTAAAAGCAACCCGAAAATGGCCAAAAACAGCTCAGAAAACCAGCCTGAAAATGGCCCACAAATGGCCTGAAAAACGGCCTGAAAATAATCCCCAAAATGACCAAAAACAGCCTGAAAAACGGCCCTGAAAACAGCCTGAAAAATGGCCAAAACAACTCAGAAAAAACAGCCTGAAAATGGCCCAAAAAACAGCCTGAAAACAGCCCAAAAACGCCCAAAACCAGCCTAAAAACAGGCATACGCGCACCAGCCAGCTGGACTTCGGGTTTCTGGCACTCCGATTTGGGCCCTTGGTCCCGAAAAGATTCGCCATCCCTGTTCTAGCATCTTCTCACCTGGAAATTCTCTCTAGGAAAAAAACACGGAACGGACAAAATTTCCGGCACCCCAAGGTTGGTCTACTTACATCATCCACCTGCTGTTCCAGTTTGACTTTGGCTTTGGTCAACGTGTTGACCTTGTCTTCTTCTGCCTGAAGGTCATCCAGAGCTTGCTGGTGGGCCTCTTGGAGCGCCTTCTTCTCTTTGGTTAGCTTGGCGATGATCTCATCCAAGCCAGCCATTTCCTCCGTCAGGTTCTTCACCTGTGGTGGTATCACAACATACCAACATCAACTGCCTGGGAGCTGTCAAAATTCAAACCTTGATGGACACCTGAAGATCTGGTGACTTAGTTGACCCCGGTCACCTCTAACAGTGGAGGTTTTCAGATCAGTGGGTCGTGTCTCTCACAATTCACAACTCTTTATAAGGAACAATTCCATCAACCAGCCAGTGTAGACTGGCAACTACCCGGAGGAGAGCCTTCTCGGTGGCTGCTCCAACCCTCTGGAACGAACTCCCCGTGGAGATCCGGACCCTCACCACCCTCCAGACCTTCCGCACCGCCCTTAAAATCTGGCTATCCCGGCAGGCCTGGGGTTAAAGACTCTAACCCCTACTCGAATTGTATGACTGTTGAGTTCTTAAATGATGTTGTGTCTTTATGTTGTAAATTGTTTGTCCTTCCCCCCCCCTTTGAACTGTGAGCCGCCCTGAGTCCCCCCAGGGAAAAGGGCGGCATACAAATAAAGTGAAACTGAAACTGAAACAATGAAATCGTGTTACTTTGCTGCTTCAATCCAAGGTATTAAAGTTAGTTAAGGATCCAAGGAGCAAATACCTTTCTTGTCATCCACTAGAATAAATAATACTGTATCAGGGAACTAATGGACGGATGTAGTATAAGGCAACTATTGGTTTGTGTGTGTGTGTGAGAGAGAGAGCGTGGGTTGTTGCCGGTTCAGCCCGGTTCAGCCGAACCGGTAGTAGCGGTGACGGGAGGCTCCGTCCATCCGCCTGGACACGTGTGTGCATGCACAGAAGCGTTTCGTGCGAGAGCAAGAGTAAACCGGTAGTAAACTGGTTAGCAACCCGCCACTGGTGTGCCCACTTGCAGATATTCTTAACTCGCCGATAACCTGGCGTTGCGTGGGTATTTATTTATAGGAGGAAAATGTCCAGACCAAACATAATTTCTAATGTTGGATTTTTCCCCTTAGCGGAGGGAGCCGCCTTGTGGAGTACAGTGAAGCCATTACCATGGCAACTCCACTGCGCTGTACAGTAGAAGCCATTTTACGGCAGGACAGTAGAAGCCATTTAAAGGCACAACAGGCTGTATCTTAACAGAACACACATCCCGATGGGTGTTTGGGGGGGGGGGGTCTTACCCCCACGGTATTTGTTCCCAGAGAGTAAGTCCTCTGTGTACCAAGTTAGATTGAAGTTGCTCAAGGCGTTCCAGAGTTATGCTGGGACACACGGACACGCACACAGCCGTTTTTATATTGATAGATTGTGGGATCATTGGTGCTCTCTGAGCTTGGTTGTTTTCCCCAAAGACATTTCATGACCCAACTAGGTAACATGATCAATTCTAGAAGGGATGTGGGTTTGCTCTCTTTATAAACAGAGCAAGCCTCCTTCCTTCTACCACTGATGATGTTCTCTAACTGGGCCATAAAATGTCTGGAGGAAAACAGCCAAGCTTAGAGAGGAACCAAGGACCCCACAGTCCTTCTCCTCTCCATAAACCCACCCTTCTAGTCCGGATGATGCTACCTAGTTTGGTAATGAAATGTCTGCAAGAAAACAACCGAGCTCAGAGAGCACCAAGGACCCCACAGTCTCCTTCTCCTTCTTCCCCTCCTTCTCCTCCTCTCCACAAACCCCCACTCCCTTCTAACACTGATGAAGTTGTCTAGTTGGGTAACAAAACGTCTACAAGAAATCAACCAAGCTTAAAGAGCACCAAGGACCTCACAGTCGTCTCCCTCCTCCTCCTCCTCCTCCTCCTCCTCCTCCTCCTCTTCCTCCTCCTCCTCCTCCTCCCCATCCAAGGTCAACATTTCCATGAATGATGGCCCCAACCAATATTTCTGATATCCCCTTGGATACCTAATAGACTTTGGATTCCATGTCAAATCCATACTCACCTTGTTCTCCGTGGCGTGCTTCTCTTTCTCCACCTTGGCCAAGGTCAACTCCAGGTCATCTATATCTTTCTTGAGTTCCGAACATTCATCTTCCAGCTTCCGCTTCTTGGCGGTCAGTTCGGCGTTCATCTCCTCTTCATCCTCAAGCCGTTCGGTTATCTCTTTCACCTTGGCCTCCAGCTGGATCTTGTTCTTGATCAGCTGGTCGCAGCGCTCCTCGGCATCGTTCAGGTTGTCTTGTTCCTAAAAGAGAGGAGAAGGAGAGATGAAGGATTGACTCACCCCCTCAGTATGGAATGTCTCAACACTTGAAGACGAGGGGACTTGAACTCCCAGAAGTCTATGCTGGATGGAGAATCCTGGGAATTGAAGTCCACCAGCTGTGGAATTCACTTCGGTTTACCGCCGGGGGGCAACGGTGCTTGAGTCGCACGCATGCCTTCTGCGCATGCGTGCGGCCTTCCGTGAATGCGCTTTGCTAATTCACACAGCCTGGACACATTGGCATTGAAAACAAGGCTAAATAGCACGTTTAGGAGCCACAGTGGGTGGGCAAGCCCAACCAGTTCGGCTGAACCAGTATGAACCGGCTGAATATCTTCAAGTTTGCTAAAGTTGAGAAACACTGCCTTTGTGATTTGATTATCTTTTTTTAAAAAATAACTTTTTATTTTGTTAATACAAACTTCACATCTGTGCATGACATTTTTTTTACATATCTGTTGTGATTCTTTTATCTATACCAATAAATCTTTTATAACTATAACTTGATATACGTGCGTGTGTGCAATTATTTATTTCGTACATTTTTTTCATTCTATATATTCTATATATCACAACCTTTGCTACAGTTGAGTCATTTTGCATAATATTTATTTGCTACAGTCTATCTCGTATTTCTATCTTTTAATCATTTTCCGGTTTTGTGGTTGTTTATTAATTTATTGATCTTCCTTCCTTCCTTTTTTGTTTTCCTGCTTTTTTCCCCCTTTCCTCTAGCCAATTATACTATAAATAATATTCAGATTCTTCTTTCTCTTTTAGTTCTTTCGTGAGCCTATTCATCTCTGCACCTTCCAATTTTTTTAATTACATTTTCTTCTATTGATGTTATAATTATTTTTTCCAGTTTTGTGCGGATGTAACTCTCGCTGCCGTGATCATGTGTAGAATTAAATATCTTATTTTTTTTTCATAATTTCCTTTTATAATTCCCCCCCAAAAAAATAATTAAGGTTTTAGTGCAACTTGGTATGTAGTAGAGCCAAGGTGGCGCAGTGGTTAGAGTGCTGTACTGCAGCCACTTCAGCTGACTGTTATCTGCAGTTCGGCGGTTCAAATCTCACCGGCTCAGGGTTGACTCAGCCTTCCATCCTTCCGAGGTGGGTAAAATGAGGACCCAGACTGTGGGGGCGATATGCTGACTCTGTAAACCGCTTAGAGGGGGCTGAAAGCCCTATGAAGCGGTATATAAGTCTAACTGCTATTGCTATTGCTATTGCTATCTCCTCTAGCCAATCTTTTATTTTTTCCCAATATTTTTTCGCAGATGTGCACCTCCACCACATATGGTAGTATGTTCCGTGTTGTTGGTTGCATTTCCAACAGAGAGGTGAGCACTCCGGGAACATTTTCACAATTCTCACTGATGGAAGGTGTCATCTGTAGGAACATTTTCTACATGTTCTCTCTATATGCCGTTGCCATTGTTAATTTGTAATTTATTTATTTATTTTCCATTCCGCCAATTCTATAGTATACCCAAAATTTATGTAAATATGTTTTATTTTCATTTCATTTCGTACAGTCACATATATACTGTGCATAACCGGGGCATATAACATTGAACAATAAACACAGCCCTCCCTCTTGTCAACAATACCCCCCAAAATACAACCCCAATATACCACTTCGACCCACCATACACCCTTTCTTTCGCCCCCCTCCAACTTTCGTTCTTCCTTCCAACATTCTCCTCTACCGTACTTTCCCTCCTCCTCTATCACTCCTCTCTCCCAATACACTCCCTCCTTTCCTTCTCCTTCTCCCTCCAATCCTCTCTCCCACCCTCTCTACCCCTCTTTCTTCTTTCCCTCTACTCCTCCCTTCGGTGTATTTCTACTATCTATCAATATATTCAGCTTGTCCTATTTTTACACTAGAATTAAAGTATAGTATACCCAAAATTTGTCGCCCCTGCTATCATCGTTTCTTTCACAGTTTCTTCTTCCATTTTAGATTTTAATAAATAATGATATATTTTTTAATCAATTTTGTCCTTTGATGGTCACGTGGAGTCAACATTGTTCTCGACCTAACATCCCAACCTAGATACGAGGAGGACCCCTTTGTGACTTACCGTCTGAACTTGTATTTGTAGGTCGTTCTTCTCCTGCAACAAGGTGATCATCTTCTCCTCCAGCTCCTTCCGGCGGGCTTCCGACTTCTCCAAGGCCTCTTTCAACTTGGCCAACTCGTCCTTCAAGGCCACCAACTCTTTTTCCGTCTCTGCGCTCTTCAACAGCGGTTTGATCTTGAAGTACAACTTCATCCAGGGCCAGTTCTTCACTACCATGAAAGCCCGGATGTTGTACTGGATCACCAGCAGGGATTCCCTGCAAAATAAGTGTAGAGGGGAGGACCATCAGGCCAAAGGATCGTGGACCTCGGTGTCATAGGCTTCCCCACGCGCTGATGATGTTACCAAGCGTGGCGAGGAGACGTCTGCAAGGAAACAAACAAGCTTGGAGAACACCAAGAACAGAGGTGGTTGCCAACTTGTAAACCATGGCTATTATCAAGTTGACATAGAAAAGGGAGGAGAATTCCATGCATACCTTCGACCAGAGCCGGATTTCATATTTCTACAGCTGGCGTCTGGGGTGCAAAGTTCACCAGCATGCTGCAGCACCTCGTTGGTGGATGTGATTTATGACACAGACTGAGGGGAGGGGAGACACAGGGGTAAAGTGCAGGGACCATAAACGGGAAATCAGTTTTGGCTCCGCAGAAGAACATGCCAAAATGTTGGTCCTAATAAATGACTGGATTTCTTTTGAACTTTGTCTCGAGGCTCGTAAATTAATTAGGTCCTCTTTTGGAGACTTCACAGTGGTATTCAGCTGGTTCGGACTGGTTCACCCAAACCAATAGTGGAAATCGCGATTGGGCCTGCTCCCTTGCCCCAGCTCTAGGCTATCCTATTTAGGCACGTTTTTGAGGCTGAGTGCATGCGCGGAAGGCACACATGTGAGCAAAGCACATGCGCAGAAGGCTGGTAAGATGTATGGAAGGGGTGTGGGGCGAACCGGTGGTAACAAAATGTGAAACTCATCATCAACCATGAACCCAATCATTCAAGCTGAGCTACAGATATTCTCAAGTTTCAGAACTTCTCTGTTCCATAAACATTACGGAAATCTGATCTAAGTGGACAAGAAGCTACCGTATTTTTCAGAGTATAAGATGCACCGGAGTAGATGACACACCAAGATTTTGAAGAGGTAAATTTTTTTTAAAAAAGTTTTTGCACGCTGCAAACCTCCCAAACCCGTGGTGGGTTTCAAAAATTGTTCGAACCTACTCTGTGGGTGTAGCCTCCTTTGTGCGAGTGGCTTGCCAGCCCATGTGACCGGATGGGAGTGGCTTGCCACCCATGTGACCGGATATGAAGATGCCATCGACACTTGTCAGAACCACCTTAAATTACCTCACACACAGCACTGGCATGCATAAGAATAGGATGTCAACTTGTTTTTTAAGAGGCATCTTTGGTTTGCGTTAAAACAACTTCAACACACGCAAAGTTCTGATTGCACCACAAACGCAGTAGTCATCCTTACCTTTCACAGAGGCACTGAGGTTTATAAATAGGAGCATGATAGTGTAGAATAATCATATCCAAGGACCAGTGGTGGGTTTCAAAAAATTTTGGAACCTCTTCTGTAGGTGTGACCTGCTTTCCGGGTCCACTGGTGGAACCTCTTCTAACCGGTTCAGTAGATTTGACGAACCGGTTCTACCGAATAGGTGCAAACTGGTAGGAACCCACCTCTGTCCCAAACCCTCTGCACGCCTCATTTTTTATGAACAGCAGGGCATGCTGGGAGTTTGAGAGGCCTGCAAAGTGCTCCTGGGGGATTGGGGGGGGCAAAACCAAGTAAAAAATGGCCTGATTTTTTTGCCCCCAAAAAGGGCATGCATAGCCTTTAGGAGGCTTGTATAGTGCTCCTGGCTTGGAGGGGGGGGGGGGAATGAGCAAAGAAACGGCCCATTTTTCACTCGTTTTCACCCTCCTCATTTTGCTGGCCTCCTGAACCCTCTGCACGTCCATATTTGTGAAGGGGGCGGGGTTTTGAGAGGCCAAAATTGCTGTATTCAGTATACAAAACGCACCCAGATTTTCACCCTCTTTTTTTTGGGGGGGGGGAGAAAAGGTGCATCTTATATTCCGAAAAATACAGTATTTCATACATTCAAATCTGGGCGCATCTCGTTCTTCCTATAAATCTGGAAGCGACTTCAAAATAAAGAGTATCTTTATACCAAACCCTCCCTTCGTCCATTCACGCTCTCCAAATCGTGACGAGGCCACCAGAATGAAGAATCCAGCCAGAAGTGGGTTTCACATAATTTTACCACCGGTTCACCGCGCACTGAAACTGTGTGATGCGTGCACGGCTTGCACACCTGTGCGCGGCTTAGAAAACATGGATAAATACGGCGGCATAGAGGTGGGGCAAGAGGGCAGGTTCACCCACAGGTTGCTACAACCGGTTCGACTGAACCGATTTGATCCGGCTGAATACCACCCCTGAATCCAGCCCATAACTGTAGAAGTGGGTCTATGTTTGAACCAAGACAAGTGAGGGAACCAAGAAATGGTCACAGAAGGACTTAGCAGAGAGTTCACCGCCGAAAAGGACCTCCTCCAGAGGAAAGAACCTTACCCAGGAGGACCCCCCAATGGACTTACTTCCGTTCCATAATCTTCCTGAATTCCATCCTGGCCAACACACCGCGGGATTGGGCTTGAATGCGAGTGATGATCAGGGAGAGGCGTTCGTCTCTCATTTCCTCCAGCAGTCCCAGGAGACCAGCCTTGAAGAACACCTGGATGGAAGCAAATGAGAACATAGAAACATACTGTCAGGTTTCCCCAAAATGCCCTAATTGATTCATGAGTCTCAAGCCAAACTTCAAAAGAAAATTAGTCATTTATTAGGAGCCTTTATTTTGGCAAGATCTTTTCGCAATCAGATCTGAGCCTTATTTGAATTATAGCTGGACTTTACCCCTCTTCCTTCCCGCCCCTCAGTCTGTGTCATAAATCACATTCCCCAATGAGGTGCACCCCTTCTAGTTCAACCCCCTTCCTGTGGCGGGAGATCCTATATGATTTCAGACTTTCTTTCGGCAGGATGGGATGGCTACATAGAAAGAATAACAGAACAACCGAAGGGAGTAATCAGATGGAAGGGACGCTGGAGGTGCTCCAGTCAAACCTCCCACCCAAGCAGAAGAAATAATAGAATAATGGAATCGGAGGGGACCTTGGCATCTTCTAGTCCAATCTCCTGCTCAGGCAGGAAGCTACCATTTCATACATTTCCTGCAACCATCTTCTTTTGTTGAACAGCCCCATAATCCCCATCGAGGTGGAGTCTGGGCAACTGAATGGAACTGAAGGTCTACTGGCCAGATGCCTTTCCTGTTGCCAGTGCGGAGTTCTTTTTCAGCAGATATATTCCCATCGTGCCCAGAGAGAGAAATATCTGCCTCTACCTAGGAATCGAACTCACAGCCTCCCGATTGGGAGGCGAGAGCGCCACCTCTAACACAATCCCTGCCACCGTTTGTCATATATTTTAGCCATCTTAGTTGCTTTTCTAAAATCTTCTTCTCTTCTTCAGATTCTTCTTAAGATGGCCGCCGTCATCTCCCAGAGCCCAGTGGGAGTTTATACCATGTTCCCCCCAAAATAAGACCGGGTCTTATTTTCTTTTGACCCCTGAAATAAGCGCTTGGTCTTATTTTCGGGGAGATCTGATTATGTTTGAGGTGCACGCGGCCCATGGATCAGCTGATCCAGAGAGGGCGGGAGGTTCTGTCACTGTTTCTGGCACACTCTTCCAGCCCTTCCACTCTATTTGCGGCCGCCACTAAGAGAAGGGGTGCGGTACCTAGGGTGACAATGCTAGCTGTCTGTCAAATTTCCCAATGATGCCCTAATTAATTCATAATTATCGAGTCAAGGTTTTAGTACAAAACCAGTGATTTATTAGGTGCTCCATTAGGCAATATCTGTTCGCAGTCAAGCCTGTGCTTTCCTTGATTTTCTTCCAAACTTTACCCCTGTTCCTTCCCTCCCCTCAGTCTGCGTCATGATCATGTTCCCCTGTAAGATGCACCCCTCCCAAGCCGGCTGCAGTAACCTGAGATCCAACTTCAACCAACACTATGTGTGACATGTACTCCCCCTCCTTTCGACCATGACACGGGGGAGTTGACATAGGGTTTACGGGAGTAGCCTTCGTGAGGCTGTTCCGTGGGGATGACAGGTGCATGTGGGGTGCATGGGGCATGTTCCCCATCCAGGAAATGGCGGGGACCGGCTACGAATGCATTTAAATATTTTAGGGGGGGCTTATTTTGGGGGGAGGGCTTATTTTGGCACATGCACTCAAAAGCCTTATTATATTAGATTATATTAGATTGGGCTTATTATCCGGGGAGCAGTGGTGGGTTTCAGCCGGTACAGCCTGGTACGACTGTACCAGTAGTAGTCAGGAGCAGTGTCCATTGTACTGGTACAGTGGCTCGTTTGGGGGGGGGGGCGCCCACGTCCCATACCTATTTTTGAAGCAACCGGGCCAATTGCACATGCGCGCACAGCATGCAGCCCCTGTGCTACCTCCGTCAAGCAGCTGGGTGTTGCAAGGGCGCTAGAATGTACATGCGTGTGCACAGCGCACGTCAGGTGCCTGCATGAACAGACCACGAGCAGCGAAGCGGTAACGACGGTAAGAGCAACACGCCACTGCCAGGGAGGTCTTATTTTCAGGGGAAACAGAGTAGAATGAAGCCCATCATCCTTTCCCAAGCAATGGAGTCTTTCAATTGTTTACTCACCTTGGTGTGTCCAAATTTGTATTGGCTGTGGTCGATGTCCAGGGAGCCCAGGAGTTTCTCTGCCCCCTTCCGGCTGTCGATGAACTGACCCTCTGGAATGGCTGCCGGGTTCAGAATGCGGTACCTCAAAAAGAAAACAAGGAAGGGCCGTAAGTTCCTCTTCTCAGCCGGGGAGTGTTCTGCCCGAGGTTTCCTGAGAGCATGAAACAAACTCCTTGTCCCGACAAAAAAATCTGTTTTATTCATTGACTGTGAATTCTGCTCCTTCACATCTAGCAAAGTCTTTCAAAGGAGGATTTACAGTCACCGACCTTATCTGGCTTGGAGAGCTGCCAGGATGATACCTGCAAAACCTGGCAAGGAGTCTCGGAGAGTCACGAACCAATGAAGGGAACTTCATTGGCCTCCTGCAAACTCCACTCCCCTGTCGCTCCTCTTCTATTTCCTCTGGGAGGGGCCATTCATCGTCTACCTGTGGCCTTACTCCCAAGTCGACCCCAGTTCTTTAGCTGTTCCCTTCCTCTGGCAATTCTGCGCATGAGCACACTGGGAACAGGCTCCAGCTGTTCTTCTGCCTCACGGATGTCTGACTCTGAAGGCAGCCGATAACTGGCATATGGCTCTGGCCACAACAGGTAGCCTAATATTGGGAGTCCTTGACTTACGACGATTCATGTAGCAACCATTCAAAGTTACGGCAGCCCTGAAAAAAGTGATTTGCGATGCTTTTTCACACTTACGACTGCCCCCATGGTCACGTGATCCAAATTCGGCCGCTTGGCCACCGATTCATATTTGTGACGGTCACGTGATCACTGCTGATGACTGTCCAACAAGCACAGCCAACAGGGGAAGCTGGATTTGCATGATTCACTTAACGACCGGGACAGAAAAGATTTCGAAATGAAGCAAAAGTGACTTAACAGCTGCTTTGCTTAGTGACGGAAGTTCTGGGCTCGGTTTTTGGTCATATGTCGAGGACTACTTGTGGGCGGGATTGAAGATTTGAGTGAATGTGGACAGCTTAAGCCTTTTAAAGAATTGGCAAACCGGGCTTCGGGGGGAGGAGCCTGCCGCCGTCGGGAGCTCAATGAAGCTCCTGTCAGGATTCTGGTTCGTATATCTTATAAGATCTATAGATATCTCCCCTTTCTGGCAGAAAGGGGCAGGGAGAAGGTCAGTCGTTAGGATCTCTTTGTAATTCATAGCCTTTTTTTTGCTGTGAATGGAGAAGAGGTTCAACACTAGCTGAGCCTTTACTCCGGCCAGTTTTCCGCGCTGCCTTTTTTGCAGCCCTAGGCAGATTGCCCCCCCCCCCCAGGACAAAGCTAAGCTATTTAAAAGTCAATCCGGGCGGGGACCATTCCTGAGGAATTTCTTCTATTACTATCTAAAATACCAGCTTCAATTTCGCAAAAGGCTCCCTTTCTTTTTTAGCTGCGTCACAAGATGGCGATCTCGTAGCTTTTGTGTTTGATGTGACGTACTTAGTCAGCCCTACCCTCCTGAAGGCTTCTCCGTACTAATTGCTAAAAGATTAACTGAGGGGAGCAGAGACTTTGATTTTTGGCTCGCTTGATTGCTTGTCTTTTATTTTTACTCTGGAATGGCTCCCAAATCTAAACAGAAGCGCTTCCTTAATAATATATCTCCAAAAACTGCTATGAAGCCGCTGCCCTTGCCTCCTACACCCTCCACGGGAGATTTGTTAACACAAGAATTTCTTCTCAAAACGCTTAATGATTTCAGACAGGAAATTAATCAACTGATATCGGATTTATATGATCAATTTGATGCTAAAATTGCTCAGGCAAAGAAGGATATGGAGTAATGACAGTCATGACAGATTATATTGCTGAAACGGAGGACAAATTGGAACTTTTGGAAGAAACTAATCTTAATTTGATATCCAAAATTCAAACGTTACAACAGGAAATTGAAAATGCTCAAAAACAACTTGTCATGATAAATTATAATAAGACTGCCTTTGCCATAAGAGTTAGAGGATTGCGTGAAAACCAACAGGAGAATTTGAAACAGATCTTTTTTGAGGCTTTCAGCCGCTTGGTGGGAAGTCCGGGATTTAACTTTGATTGGCAGATTCAAAGAATTTACCGCCAGAATTCGTGGGTAGCAAAACAGCGACAGCTTCCGAGGGACATAATTATATACTTTACCACAAGGGAATCCAGAAATGAGATAATACAGAGGCTTTACAGCAAGAGGTTGAGAATTGATGGACAGGACTTGATTGTTTTTAAAGAGTTACCATCTCAAATATTAAGATCAAGGAGAGAGTACGCTTTCTTAACCGAAGAACTCAGAAATTCTCAGATTCCATACAAATGGGAAGTCCCAGCTGGTATTACAGTTACAT
Source organism: Thamnophis elegans (assembly GCF_009769535.1). Taxonomy (NCBI): domain Eukaryota; kingdom Metazoa; phylum Chordata; class Lepidosauria; order Squamata; family Natricidae; genus Thamnophis; species Thamnophis elegans. Next base: position 140,963,676 of record NC_045558.1, read on the forward strand.
TTGGCAACCAAAAACACCACATTAATTCTCTCTGTGAAGCCCGAGAATTTTACTATGAGACCCTGAAGGCGGGACTTCCTGATTCATCCGGACCTGGGGAGAGACAAGGAGAAGGAGAAGACAAACAGCGAGACACGTGGCTACAAGGCGGAGGGTGCTGCTTTCCTCTTCCGGAAGGGCAGAAGACTAAAGAATAAAGACTTAGCGATGTTCTTAAAGCTTTATGATTTCCGTCTGGGATAAAATGGAAAGGTTGTGTATCGATGGTGGGACATGGAGACTGAAAGAAGCGTTGCTGATTGTGGACACATATTGTATATAAGATTTGTCTGAACTCTAACTCAAATTGTGCATGAATTGTTTTCCTGGGCGAGGAGAGCGGAGATTGCGATCTTTTTGAGTTGTGGTCTGGGACGAACGGAGTTGGGAGGCGCGTGGGAGAGGGAAGGGTAGCGAAAGCTTAATTAGACTACCTGGGGCCAGAATGCAAGCTGATGTTTGTTTGAGTTGCTATTTCAATATAAGGTCAAGAAAGATTGGTCGGAGAGTCTTCAGGAAAGTGGAGTAAATATGGGAGGAGCAATGGATGCGGATAAAATATATATGTGGATATGGATAAAGGCAGGGTGGAAGGTAAAAAAATTTACATGTGGAGGTGGGTAAGGATAGAAAGGGAGGTGTTGGAAATGAAAAATGAAAGAAGTACTTGAGTTTAATGGTTTCATAGAAAGGTTTGGATATTCGGATAAAAAAGAGATAAATTAAAGGTCTGAATAGATAGACAAAGCAATGAGACTTTTAGTTGGGGAATCCTAATTGATCAACTTACCTGGCTCTAATACAGTTTGAAACCCTGCAAGTAGTAAAATAACCGAAATTTGGAATGAGCTATATTGTTTAAGATTTACAGATAATGGGAAGCTGTGTTAACGTAGTGGGTTTATTGACCCTTCTTGTTTCTCCTTTCTTTTTGTGTGTGTGTGTGTGTTTTTTTATTTTGTATTTTTTACTACTCTTTTTTACTACTCTTTTTTTTTTTCTTTGGCTTTACTTTTATTTTATTTTTTATAATTTTAAAGTTAGCTGGCCTTATTATACTCAAATGCTTGTTAAAGAATTATGCCGGGTATGGGACCTGCGAAGCCGTAAGGGGGTTAGGGAGGGGGGATTATAGGGGGGAGGGGGGAGGGTGGAATTACAGTTTCAATTCTTAGAACAATAAGAATTCACTTGTATACTGCGGCTCGTTTTTCTTTTTTCTTTTTTTCTTTTTCTCTTTTAAAAGAAACTGAAATGTATGGATACACCAAAGCGAGGAGAAGAGGGAAAGAGGAGGGAGAAGTAAAGAGGGAGTGAGAGGGAATGCAAGGAGGGTGAGATGGAGGGAGGGGGAGATGTCTGAGGGGGAAGGGAAGTAGAAGAGGGGAATGCTGGAGGGGTGAAATGAAAGTTGGAGGGGGAGAAGAGAGGGTGTATGGGGGAATGAAGTGTCATGTTGGGTTTTTTTTTTCTCTTTTTTTTTTTTATGCACAGTATATAAGTGATTGTATAAAATGAAAATGAAAATGAAATAAATAAAATGTATTCAAAGGTAAAGAATTGGCAAACCAGAATTTTTCGTTCAAAAAATGCTATTTTTTTGAAGAAATATCTTCTGCCAAGATATTTGGCACTTTTCACTTTTACATACAACTAGTCCTTGACTTACAACAGTCCCTTTAGTGACCGTTTGAAGTTACAACAGCACTGAAAAAAATGTGACAGGACCATTTTTCACATTTTCAACTACTGCGCCATCCCCACTGTCACCTGGTCAAAATTCCAATGCTTGAGAACTGACTTACATTTACGACCGTTGCAGTGTCCCTGGGCCACCTGATCCCTTTTTGCGACCTTCTGATAAGCCAAGTCAATTGGGGGGGGGGGGGACGCCAGATTCGCTTAACAACTGTGTTCCTAATTTAACAATGGCACGGATTTGCTTAACAACGGTGGCAAGGAAGGTTGTAAAAATGGGGCAAAATTCACTTGACAAATGTCTCACTTAGCAACCAAAAAAGTGGGGCTCAATTGTTGTCGTAAGTCGAGGACTGCCTGTAGCCATTTCTATAACAGCAAACCTGTCTAATCGGTAAACCCCAAAATCAAAGTTTCGTTTTTTTCATTTCCCCCCCACCTCGAGCACAAAGTCCAGAAATGGTTTCCAGGTTTTTTCCCGACCTCGAGCACAAAGTCCAGAAACGGTTTCCAGATTTTTCCCCACCTCGAGCACAAAGTCCAGAAATGGTTTCCAAGTTTTTCCCGACCTCGAGCACAAAGTCCAGAAAGGGTTTCCAAGTTTTTCCCCACCTCGAGCACAAAGTCCAGAAATGGTTTCCAGATTTTTCCCCACCTCGAGCACAAAGTCCAGAAAGGGTTTCCAAGTTTTTCCCCACCTCGGGCACAAAGTCCAGAAAGGGTTTCCAAGTTTTTCCCCACCTCGAGCACAAAGTCCAGAAAGGGTTTCCAAGTTTTTCCCCACCTCGAGCACAAAGTCCAGAAAGGGTTTCCAAGTTTTCCCCCACCTCGAGCACAAAGCCCAGAAAGGGTTTCCAAGTTTTTCCCCACCTCGAGCACAAAGTCCAGAAACGGTTTCCAAGTTTTTCCCCACCTCGAGCACAAAGTCCAGAAACGGTTTCCAAATAGAAATGAAAGTCATGGGGTTTTTTTAATCTTTTTTTTTAATGGCTTTTCCAAGGGTCTCAAAAGCCCATCCCCAAATTCCTGAAGTCCGGGCTTACCTTTGCCGGAAATCCCCATAGAGGATCCGGTTAGGGAATCCTTTCCGGCAGATACGGATCCCTTCCAACACTCCATTACAACGCAGCTGGTGCATGACCAAAGGATTGTCTATCATCCCTGTGGAAGATGGAGAAACAGCTGGTAAGAAGCCAGTCCTCATTGAGGAAGTATCGGAAAGACGACAAGGGGACCTTTCCTAACAGGATGCCATCCATTGGGCTTGTCAGTTCAGTTATAACCAGACATACCATACATGTGGGCATATGCATAATTCTGTATCATCTATCTATCTATCTATCTATCTATCTATCTATCTTCTATCTATTTATTTATTTAGTTATATATTTATTTATATATTTATTTATTCTGTTATACTATGTAATGTATATTGGAGGCAGGGACCCCTTTGAGAGCTGAATGCAGCAAAATTTCACTTTAATGTATGCTGATTAGGGTACATTCAAAGTGACAATAAAGTTATTATTCCATTCCATTCCATTCTATATTCTATTCTATTCTATTCTATTCCATATTCTATTATATTCTATTCCATATTCTATTCTATTCTATTCTATATTCTATTCTGTTCTGTTCTGTTCCGTTCCATTCTGTTCCATATTCTATTCTATTCCATTCCATATTCTATTCCATTCCATATTCTATTCTATTCTATTCTATTCCATTCCATTCCATTCTATATTCTATTCTGTTCTGTTCTGTTCCGTTCCATATTCTATTCTATTCTATTCCACTCCATTCTATATTCTATTCTGTTCTGTTCTGTTCTGTTCCGTTCCATTCCATATTCTATTCTATTCTATTCCATTCCATTTATATTTTATTCTTTTCCGTTCCATTCTGTTCCATATTCTATTCTATTCTATTCCATATTCTATTCTATTCTATTCTATTCCATTCCATATTCTATTCTGTTCCGTTCCGTTCCATTCCATATTCTATTCTATTCTATTCTATTCTGTTCCATTCCATTCCATTCCATTCTATATTTTATTCTGTTCCGTTCCATTCTGTTCCATATTCTATTCTATTCTATTCTATTCCATATTCCTATTCTATTCTATTCCATTCCATTCCATATTCTATTCTGTTCCATTCCGTTCCATTCCATATTCTATTTTATTCTATTCTATTCCGTTCCATTCCATTCTATATTTAATTCTATTCTTACCTTTACCTCTATTCTATTCTATTCTGTTTTGTTCCATTCCATTCCACTTTACTCCTACTCTACTCTACTCTACTCTACATTGCACTGCACTACACTACACTACTGTTGTGGCGTGTCGGCCACCAGCCCCTCCAGCAGCCGAATCAGAGGAGGGGGAGGAGGCGTGGGAGTCAGGATCAGCATCAGGGCAACCTGGGAGTTCCAAGGGGGAAGAGGGAATGGAGCTGTCAGAGAGAGAGAGAGAGAGACAGAGACAGAGACAGCGCCTGGGCTGTCCGTCAGCCCTCAGATGGAGAGTCAGCCACCCCCAGGCCTGGAAGTTTACTTCTTCTGGGAGGGGCCATTCACCGTCCACTTCTGGCCTTCCTCCCAAGTCGACCCCTGTTCTTTAGCCGTTCCCGTCGTCTGGCAACTCTGTGCATGCGCACACTGGGAACAGGCTCCAGCTGTTCTTCTGCCTCACTGATGTCTGACTTGGAAGGCAGATGAGAACTGTCGGACGGCCCTGGCCCCCTCTCTGCCTCCGACACAGAGCCCTCCTCAGAGCCTTCCCCAGACTCATGCGCACACTGGGAACAGGCTCCAGCTGTTCTTCTGCCTCAGTGTCAGCCTCTGTTTTGCTGCTGCTTCGGCTCCATTGAAACGTATGGTATTTGGGAGGGGATTACTAATTGTGCTGGAGGAAGATTCTGGAGTTCTGCTGCCTGTCTGACTGCGCATGCGGAGGAGGTTTCCCGCCAAGGCTAACGGCACCGACATTCCATCTTGGTGATGCCTTTCGAAGTTATCTCACACCTGACACTTGGGAGAATTATGATTGGACTGTGACTGGGATGCCAAGGGGTGGGGAATGGGTTATTCTATATATCATTTGCTTTCGCGCCTAAATAATCAGTCTTCGCTTTGCTATGCTTCTGATCATTTATAATTAGTAAAAGTACACTTGATTTCTATCAATGGAGTCTCGTGGTTTTCTTTCCTAATTATCTAATGGAGGAGTGCTGACACTCACTGATGTCTGACTCTGAAGGCAGCTGATAACTGTCGGACGGCTCTGGCCCCCTCTCTGCCTCAACACAGAGCCCTCCTCAGAGCCTTCCCCAGACTCCAGGACTGGCCCATCTTCCTCCCCAACCTCCTCACTGTCCGAATCTGCTGTCAGCTCCGCTGGCCGCTGATGGGCCACAACACACCCAGTGTCGCTAGATGAAAATGAGCGGGCATGGAGGGGCTTGAGGTCTGGGGTGGGTGGGTGGGGGTGGTCTCACCTGGCGTTTTGGTCTCGTTGGGGATAATGCAGCGGACGAAGTGGGGGTGGGTGGAGCGCAGGTTGGTCATCAGTTTGTTGAGGTTCTCCTGGGTGGGGGGCAGAGAAGGAAAGCGGGAGTTTTACATTGACAGGGAAAGGAGGAGGAGGAGGAAGGGGTTTGCGGGGGAAGCTGAGGGAGGGGTGGGGGAAGGGAGGGGGGAAGGGGGAAAATGCAAGAATGGGCCCACGGTTTACAGAGGTTGGTGGGGAAGAATTTCGGCGAGGCAAGAAAGGAAGGAGATAAACAGAGAGGGTGGATGGATAAGGGAAGGGAAGGAGGGAGAGAGGGAGGGGAAGGGATGAGAGGAGAGGATGGATAAGGGAAGGGAAGGAGGGAGGGAGGGAGTAATATAGAGGAAGGAGAGGAGAGGGAAGGATGGATAAGGGAGGGGAAGGAGGGAGAGAGGGAGAGGAGGATGGATAAGGGAAGGAAAGAAGGGAGGGAGTAATATAGAGGAAGGAAAGAAGGAGAGGGTGGATAAGGGAGGGGAAGGAGGGAGAGAGGGGAGAGGATGGATAAGGGAGGGGAAGGAGGGAGAGAGGGAGGGGAAGGGATGAGAGGAGAGGATGGATAAGGGAAGGGAAAGGGGGGAGGGAGGGGATGAGAGGAGAGGATGGATAAGGGAGGGGAAGGAGGGAGAGAGGGAAGGGAGGATGATAAGGGAAGGGAAGAAGGGAGGGAGTAATATAAAGGAAGGAAAGGAGGAGAGGATGGATAAGGGAGGGGAAGAAGGGAGAGAAGGAGGGGAAGGGATGAGAGGAGAGGATGGATAAGGGAGAAGGAGTGGGAGAGGGAGGGGAGGATGATAAGGGAAGGGAAGAAGGGAGGGAGTAATATAGAGAAAGAGAGGAGGAGAGGGGAGAAGATGAATAAGGGAGGGGAAGGAGAGGGTGGGTGGGAGGGGAGGAAGGATAAGGGAAGGGAAGAAGGGAGGGAGTAATATAGAGGAAGGAAAGGAGGAGAGGGGAGAGGATGGATAAGGGAGGGGAAGGGGAGAGAGGGAGAGGAGGATGGATAAGGGAAGGGAAGGATTGAGGGAGTAATATAGAGGAAGGAAAGAAGGAGAGGATGGATAAGGGAGGGGAAGGAGGGAGGGAGGGGAGAGGATGGATAAGGGAGGGGAAAGGGGGGAGAGAGGGAGGGGGATGAGAGGAGAGGATGGATAAGGGAGGGGAAAGGGGGGAGGGAGGGGATGAGAGGAGAGGATGGATAAGGGAGGGGAAGGAGGGAGAGAGGGAAGGGAGGATGATAAGGGAAGGGAAGAAGGGAGGGAGTAATACAAAGGAAGGAAAGGAGGAGAGGGGAAAGGATGGATAAGGGAGGGGAAGGAGGGAGAGAGGGAAGGGAGGATGATAAGGGAAGGGAAGAAGGGAGGGAGTAATATAGAGAAAGAGAGGAGGAGAAGGGAGAGGATGAATAAGGGAGGGGAAGGAGAGAGAGGGTGGGAGGGGAGGATGGATAAGGGAAGGAGGGAGAGATGGAGAGGAGGAGATGAGATGAGAGAGTGGATAAGGGAAGGAGGGAGAGAGGGAGGAGAGGATGGATAAGGAAAGGGAGGGAGATGGAGGAAAGTTAGAGGAGAGAAAGAAGGAAAAGTTGGCAGAGGAAGAAAGGAGAGTGGAGGAGAGGAGGGAGAGAGGGAAGAAGGAAGGAAGGGGTTAGGGAAGGAAAGTAGAGAGGAAGGGAGTACAGGGGAGAGGAGGAGTGGGAAAAGGAAGGAAGGAAAATGAAGAGAGGAAGACCAAGGGCTGAAGAAGGCACCCGAACTCGAGATCAGACGAGGCCTCGGATGGACGGCGACCGTCCAGAAGGAACAGGGGAGCGTCCAAGCGAGAGGACCCCTCTGTCGAAGGTCCCTGAGGGCCCCCTCCCACCAAGGTTTGGGGTCTCCTTACCCTGTGCAAGGCCGAGACCGTCTGGAAGGAAGAGCCCTTCTTCTTATGAGTCCCCTTCCCCTTGGACTCCAGCGCTGCCAAGAGAAAGAGAGAGGGAGAACCATGAACAGCAGCCTCTCCTTCCTTCCCTCTCGCCCTCTCTCCTCCCCTCACCCACCCTCTCCTTCCCTTCCCCTCCTTCTCTCCCTCCTTCTCTTCCTCTCTCTCTCCCTTCCCCTCCCCCTCCCTCCCTCCCTCCCTTCCACTCTCCCTCTCCCTCCCTCTTCCTCTTCCCCCTCTCCTTTTTCCCCTTCCCCTCCCTCTCCCTCCTTCTCTCCCTCTCTCTCCCTCTCTCCCCCTTCCTCCCTCCCTCTTTCCCTTCTCTCTCCTTTCCCCTTCCTCTCCCTCTCCATCCCCCCTCCTTCTCTCCCTCCTTCTCTTCCTCTCTCTCCCTCTCTCCCCCTTCCTCCCTCCCTCTTTCCCTTCTCTCTCCTTTTCCCCTTCCCCCCCTCTCCCTCCTTCTCTCCCTCTCTCTCCCTCTCTCCCCCTTCCTCCCTCCCTCTTCCTCTTCCCTCTCCTTTTTCCCCTTCCCCTCCCTCTCCATCCCCCCTCCTTCTCTCCCTCCTTCTCTTCCTCTCTCTCCCCCTCTCCCCCTTCCTCTTCCCCCTCTTTTTCCCCTTCCCCCTCTCTCTTCCTACCTCTCCCTTCTTCCCTCCCTCTCTTCCTCTCTCCCTCCCCCTCTCTCCCCCCTCTTCCTCTTTCCCCTCTCTCCTTTCCCTTCTCCCTCTCTCCCTTCTTCCCTCTCCCTCCCACCCTCCCTTTCTCTCCCTTCCCCTCCCTCTCTCCCTCTTCCTACCTCTCCCTCCCTCCCTCCCTCTTCCTCTTCCCCCTCTCCCCCCTTCCTTCCCTCTCCCTTCTTCCCTCTCTCCCACTCCCTCCCTCTCCTTCCCACCCTCTCTTCGTCTTTCTCTCCCTTCCCCTCCCTCTTTCTACCTCTCCCTCCCTCTCTTCCTCTCTCCCTCCCCCACTCCCTCCCTCTCTCCCCTCCCTCTTCCTCTTCCCCCCTCTCTCCTTTTCCCCCTTCCCTCCCTCTCCCTTCTTCCCTCTCTCCCTCCCCCTCCCACTCTTCCTCGCTCTCTCCCTTCCCCTCCATCTCTCCCTCTTCCTCCCTCCCTCTCTCCCTCCCTCTCTTCCTCTCTCTCTCATCTGTCCATCCCACGTTCCATACAGTCACGCTGGGCTTCCATTCTCCCTACTCCTGAAGGCTGAGGAGCGAAGATGGATCCTTCTCCTCATAGCCTTCAATCTCATAGACCAGAAGGTTGGTCCAAAGGCATCGGGGCCTCCTCTCTGGTTCCACCACAAAACCGCGGTAGACAAAATCGCGGTCGACGAAAGCGCGTATGTGACGTCATCACTGCGCGACGAAAAAGATCGAAGAATGTAAAAATAAAGCGAAAACCTTACCCTAACCCCCCCAAACCTAACCCCAAACCTTACCCCAAACCTAACCCTAAACCTAACGCTTAACCTAACGAAAAACCTAACGCTAACCCTTAACCTAACGCTAAACGTAACGCTAACGCTCTAAACCTAACCCTAACCCTTAACCTAACCCTAACCCTAACCCTAACCCTTACCTTTATTTTAATTAATGTATTTTAATTTTATTTTTATTTCAATTTTTCGATCTTTTTCGTCGCGCAGTGATGATGTCACATACGCGCTTTCGTCGACCGCGCTTTTGTAGAACGCGGTTTTGACGGGTCACGCTCCTCTCTTATCTCCTGTTTCCTCCCCATCCTCCCCCCCGCCACCGCACACCCATTTTTTCCCTTACGGGCATCCGATCCAGTATAGTTGGCAAAGAGGTTGGCCAGGAGCTTCAGGGCCGACTTCTGGTAGAGCCCGACCACCGTCTCGTTGAGCGGGTCCTTGTTCTTCTGGAGCCACCCGATGATGTTGTAGTCCACCGTGCCGGCGTAGTGGCCCAGGGCAAAGTGGGCTTCGGGTTTGCCCTTGATGACTCGGGCTTTGCCGAAGTTGGCGGACTTGCCCAGGTGGTTATCGTAGAGTTTGGCCTTGAAGGTCATGTCGGTGGCCTTGGGGAACATGCATTCCTCTTCCAGGATGGACATGATGCCCATGGGCTTGGGGAAGGAAACTGAGGAGTTAGCACGGAGAAGGCCTGCCCTTCAGGATCTCGCCGAGGGTTAGCCCGAACCAGTGGTGAGATTCAAATAATTTAACACCCGGTTCTTTGCCCTAATGACCAGCTGGGTAGGCGTGGCTTGGTAGTCCCAGTAGTTGACTAGTTGAGTAGTTGGCCCTTCCTGCCTTGGTCAAAGGGTTGGACCTCTTAAGTCCCTTCCAACTCTATGGTTCTAGCAATATGGCAGTTGGCACTTGGGAAGAAGGTGGGACTAGAGGACCTTTAAGGCCCTTTTATGGTTTTAGGGATGTGACCAATGGGCACTTCCTGCCTTGACAACAAGGTTTGGACCTCTAAGGCCTCTATGATCCCTTCCAACTCTATGGTTCCAGGAATGTGGCAGTGGGCACTTCCTGCTTTGAAAAGTAGCCTTGTATTTGTATTTGTATTTTATTATTTGTATGCTGCCCTTCTCCGGGAGGACTCAGGGCGGCGAACAATTCAAGGGGGGAAAAAAACGGGGAACATAAAAGACAAAATACAGATAATAAAAGTAGACAACAGTCACACAGCCATACATGTCGAGAGGGGAGGGAACTCATCACCCCCAGGCCTGCCGGCAAAGCCAGGTTTTGACGGCTTTTCGGAAGGCCTGGAGAGAGGTGAGGGTCCGAATCCCTGCGGGGAGTTCATTCCAGAGGGCTGGAGCTGCCACAGAGAAGGCCCTCCCCCGGGTAGTAGCCAGGTGGCATTGGCTGGTAGATGGCACCCGGAGGAGGCCAACCCTGTGAGATCTAATGGGTCTTTGGGAGGTAATTGGCAGCAGGCGGTCTCTCAAGTACCCAGGTCCAATACCATGAAGGGCTTTATAAGTGACGACTAGCACCTTGAAGCGTATCCGGAGACTGATCGGTTGGCATAGAAACACTGATTTGGGGGGGGGGGGGAGAGAAGGGTGCTGATGGATGGAGGTGCAATCAGGGGAGCCAAGGTGGCACAGTGGTTAAATGCAGCACTGCAGGCTACTTCAGCTGACTGCAACTCTGCAGTTCAGCGGTTCAAATCTCACCGGCTCAGGGTTGACTCAGCCTTCCATCCTTCCGAGGTGGGTAAAATGAGGACCCGGATTGTTGTTGGGGGCAATATGCTGACTCTGTAAACCGCTTAGAGAGAGCTGAAAGCCCTATGAAGCGGTATATAAGTCTAATTGCTATATCCCAGGGGAAAGGACTGAACCAACCATTATAGTGTAAGCAGGAGGGTTATAGGGAAGCAAACTCAAAATAAGGAGGATTTTCCTGGCTCAGAGAGCTGGGAAATCAGAGAAGAGCTTTAAGCCCTCAGCAACCATGGGGCTGTGTCATAGAAGATTTTGAACCAAGTTTGGATTATCGGGGAACGCTCAGAGGATTATTGAGAAGAGGGTTGGACTAGAGGACCTCTAAGGTCCCTCCCAACTCGATGGTTCTAGGAATGAGACAAGGAGCACTTCCTGCTTTGGGAAGAGGATTGGACCGCTAAGGTCCCTCCCCAACTCTGTGGTAAGAATGGGAGTAGTTGGCACTTCCTGCCTTGGTCAAAGGGTTGGACCTCTTAAGTCCCTTCCAACTCTATGGTTCTAGCAATATGACAGTTGGCACTTGGGAAGAAGGTTGGACTAGAGGACCTCTAAGGCCCTTTTATGGTTTTAGGGATGTGACCAATGGGCATTTCCTGCCTTGACAAGAAGGTTTGGACCTCTAAGGTCTCTATGATCCCTTCCAACTCTATGGTTCTAGGAATGTGGCAGTGGGCACTTCCTGCCTTGAAAAGAAGGCGGGACCTCTAAGATCCCTTCCAACTCTATGGTTCTAGGAACATAACCAATGGACACTTCCTGCCTTGACAAGAAGGTTGGACCTCCAAGGCTCTAAGATCTCTTCCAATTCTATGGTTCTAGGAATGTGGCAGTGGGCACTTCCTGCCTTGAAAAGAAGACTGGACCTCCAAGGCCTCTAAGATCCCTTCCAACTCTATGGTTCTAGCAATATGACAGTTGGCACTTGGGAAGAAGGTGGGACTAGAGGACCTCTAAGGCCCTTTTATGGTTTTAAGGATGTGACCAATGGGCACTTCCTGCCTTGACAACAAGGTTTAGACCTCTAAGGCCTCTATGATCCCTTCCAACTCTATGGTTCTAGGAATGTGGCAGTGGGCACTTCCTGCCTTGAAAAGAAGGCGGGACCTCTAAGATCCCTTCCAACTCTATGGTTCTAGGAACATAACCAATGGACACTTCCTGCCTTGACAAGAAGGTTGGACCTCCAAGGCTCTAAGATCGCTTCCAATTCTATGGTTCTAGGAATGTGGCAGTGGGCACTTCCTGCCTTGAAAAGAAGACTGGACCTCCAAGGCCTCTAAGATCCCTTCCAACTCTATGGTTCTAGGAACATAACCAATGGACACTTCCTGCCTTGGGAAGAAGGTTGGACCTCCAAGGCTCTAAGATCTCTTCCAACTCTATGGTTCTAGGAATGTGAGCACTGGGGCACTTCCTGCCTTGGGAAGAAGGTTGGACTACAAGACCTCTAGAGTCCCTCTCAACTCCATGGTCCTAGGAATATGAGCAGTAGGCACTTCCTGCCTTGAGCAGAGGATTGGATTATAGGCAGTGGTGGGATTCAAATAATTGAACAACAGGTTCTCTGCCCTAATGACCAGCTGGGTAGGCGGGGCTTGGTGGTCATGTGACCGGGTGGGCGTGGCCAACTCAACGTCACTCAGGTCGATGGGCGCTTGGCCTTAGCTGTTACAATGTAATAAGGGTTAACCGAAGAGGCAGTTTCACTGGCCCGAACGGCGCTAACAAGAGGGGTAGAATCAAGATCACGGCGGTCGTGATCTTGGAATATCGAAAAGGCAGAATATTATATTTTCCCTGGATCAGAAATGGAGAAAGGTTTTTTTTTAAGGCAGGAAGCAGACTCACTCTTAATAGCCCCCACCTTGGTCAATGGGCCATTTAAAAAGGCCTGGCCTGGTCTACTTTACATAGCAAAGGTGGGATTCGCCTCCCACAGAAACCTGGCACCTGCTAACTCAACCCACTTGGACTCAAAACACAGCCTAGAGAGTTGCCCCCGCATGCCCCCCCCCCCGAATGGGAGTCTGACAACCAATCAGAATACATTTCTTCACACAGGAACAGGAAAACAGAGAGGTGGGTGAGGCTGAATGGAGAATATTTTTTTAAAAACCCAGCACGCTCCTTCTTTCTTTCTTTTCTTCTTCACCCAACATCTGGAACATCCCCCTTCACCCAACATCACCCAACATCCCCCTTCTCTGTTCAGGAGCTCAAGCTGCATAGTCCTGTCCACCATTAAAACCATCTTTCCAAGCAGCCTCCGAGTTTCCAGTCTCTTTTTCCCCCACTTAGAGCTGAACCCAGAAGGACATTCCTTCCAACGGTAAGAGAGCTGGAAGGGACCTGGGAGGTCTTCTAGTCTGACCCCCCCCCCCTGCTCGAGAAGGAGACCGTAGACCGTTTTGGACACGTGGCTGTCCAATCTTTTCTTAACAGCCTCCAGCGATGAAGCGCCTACAACTTCTGGAGGCAATGTCTGTTCCACGGGTTAATTGTTCTTAGGAAATTACATTTGAAGAGTTGGCACCGTTTTATAATACAAAAAGGATGTTGAGACTTTGGAAAGAGTGCAGAGAAGAGCAACCAAGAGGATTAGGGGACTGGAGGCTAAAACATATGCAGGAACTGGGTATGTCTAGCTGAATGAAAAGAAGGACTAGGGGTGACATGACAGCATCTTCCAAATATCTCAGGGGTTGCCCCAAAGAAGAGGGAGTCAAGCTATTCACCAGGGCACCTGAGGGCAGAACAAGAAGCAATGGGTGGAAACTAATCAAGGAGAGAAGCCACTTAGAACTAAGGAGAAACTTCCTGGCAGTGAGAACAATTAATCAGTGGAACAGAAGTTGCCTCCAGAAGTTGTGAATGCCCCAACACTGGAAGTCTTTAAGAAGATGTCGGAGAGCCATTTGTCTGGAACGGTGTAGGGTTTCCTGCCTAGGCAGGGGGTTGGACTAGAAGACCTCCAAGGTCCCTTCCAACTCTGCTATTGTATGGTATTATATAACAATGGAGAAGAGGTACCTTCTCAATCAGGTCAATGCAGGCCTGGAGGTCCATGCCGAAGTCAATGAAGACCCATTCGATGCCCTCCTTCTTGTACTCCTCTTGTTCCAGAACAAACATGTGGTGGTTGAAGAACTGCTGTAACTTCTCGTTGGTGAAGTTGATACAGAGCTGCTCAAAGCTGTTGAACTGGGAGGGAGGAGGGAGGGAAAGGAAATCAGCCTTCCTGGAGGAGACTTTTTCAGTAGGGACCCCCCCCCCACCCCACTCCCCGGTTGGTTAAGTCAGGGGTCTGCAACCCACGGCTCCGGAGCCGCAAGTGGCTCTTTCATCCCTCTTCTGTGGCTCCCTGTCGCCACAATTAGGACAGTAGAGGAGAAAGGATGTCGTGCTAGGAGGAGACTCTATGGTGGGGGGAACCAGTCTTCCACTCCACTCCAGAATTGAATGGGGGGCTTCCGGATAGGACCTTTGCGGCTCTTTGGATTTTTAAGGTTGCTGACCCCTGGGTTAAGTCAAAGCTCCTGAAAATTAGTTCAACCTTTACTGGGTGTGGGTGAGCAGGTGGGGGGGGGGGGGTGAGTGGATGTGGAAGGGAGAGAGGGGGGGATGGATGCATGGGTGGATAGAGGGGTGAATGGATGGGAAAATGGGTGTGTGGGTGAGACGGAGGGAGGGAGAGAGGAAAGATGGAAGGAAAATTGATAGACAGGTAGGTGGAAGGAAGGAAGGAAGGAAGGAAGGAAGGAAGGAAGGGTAGAAGAAGGGTGAAATGGAGGGAGGGAGGGAGGGAGGAAAGGGAGGAAGGGTAGAAGGGATGGAATGATTGAGGAAGAAAGGGAGGAAGACAGAAATAGGATAGATGGATAGGTGGGTGGAAGGAAGGAAGGAAGGAAGGAAGGAAGGAAGGAATGGTAGAAGGAAAGAAGGGTGTAACGGAGGGAGGGAAGGAAGGAAGGGTAGAAGGGATGGAGTGAATGAGGAAGAAAGGGAGGAAGACAGAAATAGGATAGATGGATAGGTGGGTGGAAGGAAGGAAGGAAGGAATGGTAGAAGGAGGATGGAACGGAGGAGGGAGAGAGGGAGGAAAAGAAGGAAGGAAGAAATGGGATAGATGGATAGGTGGGTGGAAGGAAGGAAGGAAGGAAGGAATGGTAGAAGGAAAGGAGGATGGAACAGAGGAGGGAGAGAGGGAGGAAAAGAAGGAAGGAAGGAAGGAAGGAAGGAAGGTAGGAAGGAAGGAAGAAATAGATGGATAGGTGGGTATAAGGAAGGAAGGAAAACAGTGGAAGGAAAGAAGGGAGGAACGGAGAGAGGGAGAAAAGAAAGGAAGGAAGACAGAAATGGGATAGATGGATAGGTGGGCGGAAGGAAGGAAGAAACGGTGGAAGGAAAGAAGGGAGGAACAGAGGGAAGGAGAGAGGGAGAAAAGGAAGGAAGGAAGACAGAAATGGGATAGGTGGATAGATGTGTGGAAGGAAGAAAGGAACAATGGAAGGAAAGAAGGGAGGAACAGAGGGGAGGAGAGAGGGAAGAAAGGAAGGAAGACAGAAATAGGATAGGGTATGTTGGTGGAAGGAAGGAACAATAGAAGGAAAGAAGGGAGGAACAGAGGGAAGAAGAGAGGGAGGAAAGGAAGGAAGGGAGACAGAAATAGGATAGATGGATAGGTGGGTGGAAGGAACGAACAGTAGAAGGAAAGAAGGGTGGAAGGGAAGAAGGGAGGGTGGACGGATGGGTGGATGCAAGCAGGGAGGGAGGGATGAATGAGAGAGGAGAGAGATGAGAGGAGAGAGAGAGAGAGAGATGGGTGGATGGGTTGGTGGATGGATCTGGTGAAAGCTGAACAAAGAAGGACTCACGTCGAAGATCTCAAAGCCAGCGATATCAAACACCCCAATGAAATACTGTCGGGGCAGCTTGTTTCCAGCGTGGTGTTGATTCTCATGACCATCCAGACAAACATCCTCTCGTAGACCGACTTGGCCAGAGCCCCCGTGGAATAGGTCACCTGGGGAGGAAAAGGAAGGGGAGGGCAGAGGAAGCTTCTTCCCCTCCTCAATTCCCCAACAAGTTCAGGAGGACTGGACGAAGCTACAGCTATATTGAACAGAAGGCTAGAAAAGGATAGACTGGGCGAGGATATAGAATATAGAAGAGGAGAATAGAATAGAATAGAATAGAATAATAGAATAGAATAGAATATAGTAAAAATAAAATAAATAAATAATAGAAAATAAAATAAATAGAATAAAATAAAAAATAAAAATAAATAAAATAATAGAAAATAATAGAAAATAATTGAAAATAATTGAAATAATTGAAATAATTGAAAATAATAGAAAATAATAGAAAATAATTGAAAATAATTGAAAATAATTGAAAATAATTGAAAATAAAATAAATATGGAATGGGAATGGGAAAGAAGAGAATAGACATTAGTAAATAGAATAGAACAGAACAGAATATAGAATATAGAATATAGAACAAAAGAAAGAATAGATTAGAATACAGAATACAAAAATAGAATAGAATAATAGAACAGAATAGAATATAGAGAATAAAATATAAAATAGAATAGAATTAGAGTAGAGTAGAATAGAATAGAATAGAAAATAAAATAAATAAAATATGGAATGGAATGGAATGGGAATAGAATAGAATAGAATAGAACAGAATAGCGTATAGAGTATAGAGTATAGAATATAGAATATAGAATATAGAATATAGCATATAGAATATAGAAATAGAATATAGAATATAGATATAGAATATAGAACAAAAGACTAGACTAGACTAGAATGCAAAATACAAAATGTAGAATAGAATTATAGAATAGAATAATAGAACAGAATAGAATATAGAGAATCGATATAAAATAGAATAGAATAGAATTAGAGTGGAATAGAATAGAATAATAGAATAGAGTAGAATATAGAGAAAGAATAGAATTAGAATTAGAATTAGAATTAGAGTAGAGTAGAATCAGATTAGAATTAGAATTAGAGTAGAATAGAATTAGAATTAGAATTAGAATTAGAATTAGAATTAGAATTAGAATTAGAATTAGAATTAGAATTAGATTAGAATTAGAATGAGAATTAGAATTAGAACAGAACAGAATACTTTACTGGCTGAGTGTGATTAGACACCCAAGGAATTTGAATTAGACACACAAGGAGACAATCGGAGTCTGCTTGGGGTACGTGGGCCTAAAAACATCTCACCCCCGTTAAAAAAGAAATCCATAGAACGGTACGCCCACCTGGAGTTTGCATGTGAAAAGTGGCTCTCCTCCTTTTCTTTTGAGAGCTGGTTTTTCTTTCCGTGGGCAGGTGGATTCTTTTCTACCTGTGGACATTTTGCCCCTTTGGGTGACGTACTCGTTCCCCACTTTAACCCTCGGGTGGCAAAGCCCCTTCAGCAGGTCTGCGGAGTTGAGGCCCATCAGATACGCCGACTTGTCAGCTTCTGCAAGAGCCACAGAAGGGTGTCAGTCCAAGCTCCTCTCTTGGCTTAGGCCAGGACTGTCGAAACTTGGGAACTTTAAGACTTGTGGAATTCTGGGACTTGAAGTCCACAAGTCTTAAAGTTCCCAAGTTTCGACACTCCTGGCTTAGATGATTGGGTAGACAGGTTGGAAAAGGACTCAGGTGATGGACCGCCAATTCAATCTAGCGAAGGACTCAATCCGTACAACGTGCTTTTCAGCAGAAAATAGGCGTGCTGCCAACCAGGCCCAGTCCCTGCAACCTTTCATCGTTATGTCCGAGCCTCCAGTCCCCTCATCATCCTGGCTGCTCTTCTCTGCCCTCTTTCACAGTGTCTCAACATCTCTTTATATAGTGTGGTGACCAAAACTGGACGCAGTGTTCCAGGTGCGGTCTTACTAAGCCTGTGATAGTGAACCTATGGCACGGGTGCCACCTGTGGCACCCGGAGACATATCGGTGGGCACATGGGCTCAGCTCCGGCGCACGCAGCTGATTTTCGGGCCGGGGTGAAATCCAGCAGGTTTTGGAGAACCGGTAGCGAAATTTTGAGTATTTCAGAGAACCGGTAGCGGAAATTTTGAGTAGTTCGGAGAAACGGTAGCGGAAATTTGAGTAGTTCGGAGAACCGGTAGCGGAAATTTTGAGTAGTCCGGAGAACCAGTAGCAGAATTTTTGAGTAGTTCGGAAGACCGGCAAATGCCACCTCTTGCTGGCCCCAGAGTGGGTGGGAATGGAGATTTTGCAGTAATCCTTCCCTGCCCATGGCCCACCAACCACACCCACCAGCCACGCCCATGCTCACAGAACCAGTAGTAAAAAAACCTGAATTTCACCACTGTTCTGGGCCCACCAGAAGTCAGGAAACAGGCGGTTTTTGGACTCCAGGAGGCGGGGAAGGCCATTTTTGCCCTCCCCAGGTTCCTAGAAAGGCCTCTGGAGCCTGGGAAGGGTGAAAATGGGCCTTCAGGTCCAACCCGAAGTCGGGAAATGGCATTTCCGGCCTCCGGAGGCCTCCAGGGGGTGGGGGAGGCTGTTTGTGCCCTCCTCAGGCTCTAGAGAGACTCTGTATCTGGGGGGAGAGCGAAAATAGCCTTCCGGTCCCACCAGAAGTCAGTAAAGCGCCGTTTCTGGCTCTGGAGGACCTCCAGGGGGTGGGGAAAGCCGTTTTTCACCCTCCCTAGTTCCTAGAAGGCTCTGGAGCCTGGCGGGAATGAAAACGGATCTTCTGGTCCAACTGGAAGTCAGCAAGGGCCATTCTGGCATCCGAGGACTTCGGGGGGGGGACGCATGGGGGCGGGTAGGGAAAGGCCGTGTTTGCCCTCCCTAGCTCCTAGAAAGGCATGGGGAGAGCAAAAAAACAAACTTTTGGTCTAACCGGAAGTTGGCAAACGTTTCCAGCATTCCAGAGGGCCTCCGGGGAAAGGGGGGGAAAGCCGTTTTCACCCTCCCTAGGCTACTAGAGGAGCCTGGCGAGGAGCAAAACACGATCCAGCGTGCGATCGTGTGCCCAAAACGGGTCGAGCGCGGGGGGTACGCATGCACCGGGGGGTGTATATAATTATGGTACGGCACATGAGCGCACAACCCCATGCGCTCCCCCCCTTTTTCCCCACGATGGCAAAAAGGTTAGCCATCACTGTGCTTTATCGAACGGTATATTTATTTCGATAGTGTGGTGACCAAAACTGGATGCAGTACTCTAGGTGTGGCTTACTCTAGGTGTGTAAGGACTAGGTGCAGTACTCTAGGTGTGGCTTACTCCACTTACTAAGGCTTTATAGAGTGGTATTAGCAGCTCCCTTGATCTTGATAGTATCCCTCAACTGAGGATTGCATTGGCTTTTTCGGCTGCCGTCACCACGGATGGTTCCTATTTAACTGGTGGTCCACTAAGACTCCGAGATCCCTCTCCCAGTTCATCTACCCATCTTCAAGTCCCCAAGGTTGAGAAGCACTGCTTGAGGGATCCCTGGGATCGTGGATGAGGAATGAGGGATGGAGGAGAGGATTTGGAAGTGATGGATAGAAACTAATCAAGGAGAGAACCAATCTAGAACGAAGCAGAAATTTCCTGCCCGTTCGTATTTATGACGGTTACAGTTTCCTGGGGTCGCGCAATCCCTCGTTGTGAGGTCAACGGGGAAGCCAGATTCGCTGAATGGTCGTACTATTCGCTTAACAATGCCAGTAATGAAGGTTGTAAAAGGAGACGCCACTCATTTAACAACAGTCTTGCTTACCAAGGTATGGCTGATGCCCATTGGCGGCTGTAAGTCAGGTTCACCTGTATCCTTTTATAATTTTATCCTTAACTGTATATGAATAAGTAAAGGTTAAGGCTCCCCTCACACATATGTGCTACTCGTTCCCAACTCTAGGGGGGGGTGCTCATCTCTGTTTCAAAGCCAAAGAGCCAGCGCTGTCCGAAGACGTCTCCGTGGTCATGTGGCCGGCATGACTCAACTCCCCCGAAGGCGCACGGAACGCTGTTCCATTCCCACCAAAGGTGGTTCCTATTTTCCCTACTTGCATTTTTTAACGTGCTTTCGAACTGCTGGGTTGGCAAAAGCTGGGACAAGTAAAGGAGCTGGTTCACGGACAAATGCGCGCACGACAAAGTGTGCCGTCAAAACTGCGGCAAGAAACCGCGACGTCGAAATTGCGCCCACAAACAGCGGGCCGACAACAGCCGCCGACAAAAACACGCCGACAAAAGCGCGCCATCAACAAACACGTGAAAATAAGGTATAACCCTAACCCTAACCCTTACCTTAACCCTAATCGTGCTTTTGTGGGCGCGGTTTTCTCGGCGCGTTGTTGTGGGCGGATTTCAACGTTGCGGCTTTCTCGCCGCGCTTTTGTCGGCGCGCTTTTGTTGTGCGCGCATTTGTCGGGTCACGAAGGGAGCTCCCTCTGTTATGCGGCGCTGGGGATTCGAACCACCAAACTGCTGTACCTTTCTGATCGACAAGCTCAGCGTCTTAGCCACTGAGTCACCGTGTCCCTTGGTGTATGAATAAACCTTGGTAAATTATTACCTCATCATCGTAATTCGGGGGGGGGGGAGGAGGGAGCATGATCATTTCTTCCCCTCACCTTCGGTGCCATCTGGCTCGGCCTGTTCTTCTCGCTGCTTCTGCTTGAATTTCATGTTTCCGAAATGCATGATGGCCCCTGTCAGCTTGTAGATGGAGTTTTTCTCCTCTTGGGTGAACCCTAAGATGTCAAAGGCACTCTGGATTTGGAGGGGGGGGAGAAACAGGGGATGAGTACCGTATTTTTCGGAGTATAAGACGCTTCGAAGTATAAGACGCACCTAGCTTTTGGGGAGGAAAACAAGGGCGGGGGATCTGCTTCTGCCTCTCAGCAATTTGCCTCCTTGCAACAAACAGCAAACAGTACCGACAATATACACTGTTTCTAGTGTTATATTTCAGACTATACTCGTACAGATGCTGTTAAAATTGATGTGGCTTTCTGGAAGTA
Source organism: Thamnophis elegans (assembly GCF_009769535.1). Classification (NCBI taxonomy): domain Eukaryota; kingdom Metazoa; phylum Chordata; class Lepidosauria; order Squamata; family Natricidae; genus Thamnophis; species Thamnophis elegans. Next base: position 140,984,095 of record NC_045558.1, read on the forward strand.
TACGTCATCTTGTAGATGGAGTTTTTCTCCTCTTGGGTGAACCCTAAGATGTCAAAGGCACTCTGGATTTGAAGGGGGGGGCGAAAGGTTCCACCACAAAACCGCGGTCGTCTAAAGCGCGCTCGACGAAACCGCGTACCTGACGTCATCACAGAGCGACGAAAAAAGCACGCTGTGAGCGGTAAATGTAAAATTCACGCATAAAACTAAACCTAACCCCCCCCAAACCTAACTCTAAACCTAACCCTAACCCTAACCCTTAACCTAACCCTAACCCTAACCCTAACCCTAACCCTAACCCTAACCCTAACCCTAACCCTAACCCTTAACCTAACGCTAAACCTAATGCTAACCCTTAACCTAACCCTAAACCTAACCTTAACGCTTAACGTAACCCTAAACCTAACCCTAATCCTAACCCTAATACTAACCCTAACCCTAACCCTAACCCTAAACCTAACCCTAACCCTAACCCTAACCCTAAACCTAACCCTTAACCTAACCCTAAACCTAACCCCTAACCCAACCCTTAACATAACGCTAAACCTAACGCTAACCCTTAACCTAACCCTAAACCTAACCTTAACGCTTAACGTAACCCTAAACCTAACCCTAATACTAACCCTAACCCTAACCCTAACCCTAACCCTAACCCTAACCCTAACCCTAACCCTAACCCTAACCCTAACCCTAACCCTAACCCTAACCCTTACCTTTACGTGAATCGGCTTGCTTTTTAAAGCACCCTTTTTCTCCGCGGTCCTTGTCGTCGCGCTGCTGATGACGTCAGCGACGCGCTTTAATTGGGCGCGCTTTAGTGGACCGCGGTTTTGTCGTGCCACGGGGGGAAACAGGGGGATGAGTACCGTATTTTTCAGAATATAAGACGCTATGAAGTATAAGACGCACATAGCTTTTGGGTAGGAATACAAGAGAAAAAAATCTGCTTCTGCCTCCCAGCAATTTGCCTCCTTGCAACAAACATACAGACAATATACACTGTTTCTAGTGTTACATTTCAGAATATACTCGTGCAGATGCTGTTAAAATCGGTGTGGCTTTCTGGAAGTCTAGTTATTCTCTGCTATTTAAAAGAAGATGCAATAGCACTGGGCCTCTTCAGATCGGTTCCACCACAAAACCGCGGTAGAATAAAGCGCGCTCGACAAAAGCGCGTACGTGACGTCATCACAGCGCGACGAAAACAGCACGCTGTGAGCGGTACTTAAAATTAACGCGTAAATCTAAACCTAACCCCCCCCAAACCTAACCCTAAACCTAACCCTAAGCCTAACCCTTAACCTAACCCTTAACCTAACGCTAAACCTAACCCTTAACCTAACGCTAAACCTAACGCTAACCCTTAACCTAACCCTAAACCTAACCCTAAGCCTAACCCTTAACCTAACCCTAAACCTAACCCTTAACCTAACCCTTAACCTAACGCTAAACCTAACGCTAAACCTTAACCTAACCCTAAACCTAACCCTAACGCTTAACGTAACCCTAAACCTAAACCTAACCCTTAACCTAACCCTAACCCTAAACCTAAACCTAACCCTTACCTTTATGTGAATCGGCTTGCTTTAATTTAATTTTAATTTTAATTTAATTTATTTTTAATTTTATTTGTTGCGCTGCTGATGACGTCAGGTACGCGCTTTAATCGGGCGCGCTTTAGTGGACCGCGGTTTTGACGGGTCACGCTTCAGATCAAGCATTGATTTTAAAAAAACTTCTTCATTCTGTTAAGCTGTCTAGAACAATAATAAAGCAGTCTTTTAAAAAAACAAGTCTAATCATTTGAACATTCTAGAGGCATTTATAGTTATCGACTTACCTCCTTGCAGCAAAACAGCAAACAGCCTGATAAGCACAAGAAAAAAGAATCTGCTTCTGCCTCCCAGCAATTTGCCTCGAGGAGCAAACAGCAGGTTTCACTTTCAGTTTAAGCCTGCCTCCCGATCATCAGCTGTTTCAGGCTGCAGGGATTGCTATAATCTATCACAGCCTACGCAAGCCCCCATTTTCCCCGTTTGCTGCAAAGAGATAAATTGCTGGGAGGCAGAGGCCAAAGGGTGGGGGACGGTGGGTTGGCTGAGTTACTGGGGCTACATTGAGTGTATAAGACTCACCCAAATTTTCGCCCTCTTTTAGTGGGGGATAAAGGTGCGCCTTATACTCCGAAAATACAGTATTAACTCCACGCTCAACCCAAACAAACCCACTATTCCAATTCCAACAAATCGATCTCCAATCTCAGATTGCTCAGATATAGCTTGGACTACAAGTCCCATGAGACTTTACATGGGGAAAGTTCAGGGCGCAATGCCGTAGTTTAAACATCTTGAACTAGAGGTGTCGTACCTGGGCAACTTGAAGACCTGTTGGACTTCAACTCCCAGAATTCCCCGGCTAGCCACGCTGGCTGGGGAATTCTGGGAGTTGAAGTCCACCAGTCTGAAAGGGGCCACGTTTGAGAACCCTGGCCTAAAATGAAGTTCGGCTTGGAATTGGGAGATTGGCTCGGCTGGGGAATTCTGGGAGTCGAAGTCAAGTTGGCATGTGTCGTGCCCGCTGTCGGAGCCTGAATCTGCGGAGGATATATGAGCTGGAGCTAGAGCCGACGCAGATCGAGGGGGTGGCCTCGTTGGCTTCAGAGGAATGTGGGGAGGAGCAGGACGAGGCAGCCCGGGGCCCCTCAGAATTGGGACAGCTTGCTAGTAGAGAGGAACGGGAGCAGGATGACCGAGAGAGGGCGAGCAGTGGACATGAGGCGACGGAACTCAGGCGATGAGCAAGGACCACCCCTGATCCAAGAGCACGGAGAGTGGAGAGAAGGCGGGAACAGCACAGACTGATCCGGCTACTCGGGAGGAAAGTACCCGGCCCCTCTTCACAAGGCACAGCTGGGGACTAAGACTTAAGGAGATGCTGTGCGGAGGGGCCTTTTGTCGGGAACAAACGAGTTTGGTGTGCTGGTAGTTGGAGTTTACAGGACTGCTTGCTTCTTCCTTGCTGGTGAACTCAGGGCCTTCTTCCTGACTCATTGTTTATTCCTGGTTTCGTGGACTTGCCAAGAACACGCGAGTGTTTGGGGGCCAATTTGGAGCATTAAAGGGGAGTTTGAACTCTCAGCTGGCTGTGCGACCTTTGTGCCTTGTCCCGGGACATCACGCTGAGGTTCAAGGCTCAATAGTCCAAAACATCTGGCACAAAGAGTGTCCAGTCTGAGCAATCTGAAGACCGGGGACTTCAACTCCCAGAATTCCTCAGCTAGCCACTCTGGATGGGGAATTCTGGGAGTTGAAGTCCACAAATCGTAAGTCTTCAAGTTGCCGAGGTTCAAAGTTCAACAGTCCAAACATCTTGAACAAGGAGTGTCCAACCTGGACACCTTGAAGACCTCTGGCCTTCTGTTCCTATATCAGGCCGGCAGCCATCTTTTCGTTTGGATCTTTGGCCTGCCACATTTCCTATTATTCTATTATGCATTTCCTATTGTGGGAAAATGGATTGCATGGAGTTAGATGCTATGTAGCCATCAACATTCTTTCTAGAAAGCAAAGGTCATCCTTTGTCTTTGAACCTCTGCACCTGACTGGAATTGGATGGGTGGAAGCTGCCAACATGGCAGTGGAAAATTGGACTCTGGGATGGACTTGTGGGTGTGAGGGCAAGATCTTGAACTTTCAACTGGGTGGGGGAAAACCGGGAAGCTTTCAGATTCAGGTTTTCCCAGATGTGCCAACATGTCTCTCTTCATAAATTGGAGCAATCCTTTGCCTCGGACTCTGATTTACTTTTGGATGCTATTTGGAACCCCGACATCCAAGAATTCTCTAGCTGGATGGAGAATTCTGGGAGTTGAAGTCCACAGATCGTAAATCTTCCATTTGCCCAGGTTGAAACCCATGCTGCCTGGGGAATTCTGGGAGTTGAAGTCCACAGGCCTTCAAGTTGCCAAGGTAGGACACCTCTGATCTAGAAGCCAAGTTGGGAGAATATTACTCACGTCAGTTGCCAACAGTTCCTCGCATCATCGATGGAAGGTACTGTGGTCTCTCCTTGGGAGATGAAGGCGTCATAAGGATTGTTGGTGACCAACATCATGTCTGGAAAGAGAACATGGAAGAATTCAAGCGTTTACACACCTTCTCTTCCTAAGTGGTTATTTCCCCCCCATCTGGTTTCGTTTACCAAAGTTAGAAGTGTTTCACCGCAACTAATTTGAAAGGAGACTCAACTCAAAAGAAAGTGGCGCCAAAGATGTGGGGTTTTTTTTTTCCTTTTTTTTCTTTTATAAAGTTTTTTTTTATTTTTTTCGATTTGTTTTTATATTTTAAAAAAATATAAACGTTCCATCTTTCCTGAAGCAGTGTGTCATCTGGGTACAAATATTTATACAATACAATACAATAGAGTTGGAAGGGACCATGGAGGTCTTCTAGTCCAACCCCCTAGGCAGGAAACCCTTCGGGCAAATGGCTATCCAACGTCTTCTTAAAGACTTCCAGTGTTGGGGCATTCACAACTTCTGGAGGCAACTTCTGTTCCACTGATTAATTTGTTCTCACTGCCAGAAGTTTCTCCTCAGTTCTAAGTTGCTTCTCTCCTTGATTAGTTTCCACCCATTGCTTCTTGTTCTACCCTCAGGTGCCTTGGAGAATAGTTTGACTCCCTCTTCTTTGTGGCAACCCCTGAGATATTGGAAGGCTGCTATCATGTCTCCCCTAGTCCTTCTTTTCATTAAACTAGACATCCCCAGTTCCTGCAACCGTTCTTCCTATGTTTTGGCCTCCAGTCCCCTAATCCTCTTTGTTGCCCTTCTCTGCACTCTTTCTAGAAGTCTCCACATCTTTTCTACATCGTGGCAACCAAAACTGAATGCAGTATTCCAAGTGTGACCTTATCAAGGCCTTATAAGTGGTATTAACACTTCATGTGTTCTTGATTCTATCAATGGAATGGAACAGAAGAGAACAGAATAGATAGAATGCAGTGGAGTGGAGAGGAATGGAACAGAATGGAACAGAAAGAACAGAACAGAATAGATAGAATGTAGTGGAGTGGAATGGAACAGAACGGAACAGAATAGATAGAATGGAATAGAGTGGAGTGGAACAGTACGGAACAGAAGAGAACAGAATAGATAGAAGAAGTGGAGTGGAGCGGAATGGAACAGAACAGAACAGGATAGAGTGGAGTGGATGGAGTGGAGTGGAATGGAGTGGAGTGGAATGGAATGGAATGGAATGGAATGGAATGGAATAGAATAGAATAGAATAGCTGGAAGAGACCTTGGAGGTCTTCTAGTCCAGCCCCCTGCTTAAGCAGGAGAACCTATATCATTTCAGATAAGTGACTGTCCAGTCTCTTCTTAAAAACGTCCCGTGATGGAGCAACCACGATTTCTGGCGGCAAGCTCTTCCACTGGTTAATTGTCCTCACTGTTTGGAAGTTTCTCCTTAATTCCAGCTTGCTTCTCTCCTTGATTAGTTTCCAACCATTGTTTCATGTCCTGCCCCACTTCTTTGGGACAGCCCCTCAAGTGCTGGAATACTGCTATCATCATCTTCTTTTAATGACCCTTGCTGGATGGAATCTAGGCAACTGAATGGAGCTGAGTATTTCCTGGCCGGATGCCTTTCCCTGTCGCCAATGCGGAGTTTTGTTCAGCGGATAAATTCTCATTGTATCGAAAAGAGAGAAATATCTGCCTCTACCCGGGACCGAACTCACAGCCTCATCAGTGTGAGGCGAGAGCTCCGCCTCTAGGCCACTCTGAGAATGCTATCATGTCACCCCCTAATTCATCTTTTCTTTCGACTAGCCAAATCCAAATCCTGCCCGGCGACGTTTTTTTTTTTTTTTTTTGGTAGTCTGGCGACCAAATTGGCTGCCGGATTCCTCGTGTGGTCTTAAAAACGCGGGTTTTTATAAATCCCTGGTGAATAACTCACCCAACAACTCCGGCTTCTTATTAGACAAGATCTGGTAAAAGATGTGGTAATTCCTCTCCGCCTTCAGCTGGAAGATTACTCTGGATTTTTCCAGGAGGTCTAAAGGGAAGACGGGAAAAGGAGAGACAACGACAGAAAAGATACCGAGAGGTGAATGGGTGGGGAAGAAACAATCCAAGGGCTTTCAGGGAATCGATGACGAAACTTGGAGCGGTTTGGAATATTTGATATACTCACAGGTTTCTATGTCGGCTGACGCCAACTTTCCTGTCGCCCCAAAGTGGATTCGGATGAATTTACCCTGCGGAAGACAAGAGAAACGGACTGAGAGGAGGCGGAAGAGGGTGTGGTTTTTTTCCAGGATTTTTGTTATTTTTTTATCTCTTACATACCATTTCAAAGATACATTCCACATAATTCTTCTTCTTCTTCTTTACATTTGTCATTCTTATCCATTTATTATTTCATTTAATAGGTTATAATATACAGTTTGGGTTGCTTTATTTACCATCCCTTCCGCTTGTTGTGACACCACCTAATTTTCCCTTTCTCTTCCCCCTCCCTCCCTTCTCTACTGGAATGGTATAGGGTTTCCTGCATAGACAGGGGGTTGGACTAGAAGACCTCCAAGGTACCTTCCAACTCTGCTATTGTATTGTATCGTATTGTATTGGTATTTTATTGTATTGTATTATTGTATTGTATTGTATTATTTCATTGTATTGTATTATATTGTATTGTATCGTATCGTATTATTGCATTGCATTGTATTGTATTATTGTATTGTATTGTATTGTATTGTATTGTATTGTATTGTATTACTGTATTGTATTGGTATTGGATTGGTATTGGTATTGGTATGTATTATATTTTGTATTGTATTGTATTATTTCATTGTATTGTATTGTATTGTATTATTGTATTGTATTGTATCGTATCGTATCGTATTATTGCATTGCATTGTATTATTGTATTATATTGTATTGCATTGTATTATTGTATTGTATTGTATTGTATTATTGTATTGGTATTGTATTATTATTGTATTGTATTGTATTATTTCATTGTATTGTATTGTATTGTATTATTGTATTGTATCGTATCGTATCGTATCGTATTGTATTATTGCATTGCATTGCATTGTATTATGTATTGTATTGTATTGTATTGTATTATTGTATTGTATCATATCATATCGTATTATTGCATTGCATTGTATTGTATTATTGTATTGTATTGTAGTATTGTGTTTGGTATTGGTATTGGTATTGTATATTGTATTGTATTGTATTATTTCATTGTATTGTATTGTATTGTATTTTTCATTGTATTGTATTGTATTATTGTATTGTATTGTACTGTATTGTATTGAATTGAATTGCATTGCATTGCATTGTATTATTGTATTGTGTTGTATTGTATTGGCTGAATACCACGTCTGCTTGGTACTCCAGAGAGCCCGAACCTTCTCCTTCTCCTTTCAGCCCTACTTACAAATCGGATGAGTTGTCGTTCCTCAAGGTCTTGGCGTTGCCGAAAGCCTCCAGAGCTGGATTGGCTTGGATGATTTGATCTTCCAAGGTGCCCTGTAGATATAGGGTGAATGGTGGTGGTGGTGGGGGGGCGGGAGAAAAGGATATATCAAAAGGTTAAATCGGGTGTCTGCAAACCTGCGGCTCCGGAGCCGCATGTGGCTCTTTGACTCCCTCTCCTGTGGCTCCCTGCCGACCCAGTCACGCAGCCTGCTCTCCGCCCTGAGACACTAGCCCAACACAGCCATGGCTGATGACAATCTCACTAGCATGAGGGCGGGCGGCAATGGTGGGTTCCAGATCCCGTCGCAACCGGTATATTGCGATGGGGTCAGGCGTCGTTTGCCCGTTTGCATCAAAAAGCAGTAAGGAACACGGGCAGCGGGTGGGACAAACAAGCCACCATTCCAGTACGGTGGCCGCTCCTCCAGCTACCACCGGTACACCCGTACCGGGCCATACCACCTGGAATCCACACTGACTGGCGGGATGGGAATGGGATCCAGGATGGGAAAGGGAGACAGGCCCACAGCTGAGGAACAAGCACAAGCCACGGTGGCGGCTTCCCCGAAGCCTCTCAATAACTCAGTAAACGGGGGGAAAAATAGAATTCCTAAACCCAAATAAGTAATAACTAACACATGTCCCCATATATTAGTGGTGGGTTTCAAAATTTGTAGAACCTATTCTGTAGGTGTGTCCTGCTTTGTGGGAGTGGCTTGCCGGCCATGTGACCGGGTGGGAGTGGCTTGCTGGCCATGTGGCTGAGTGGGAATGGCTTGGCAGTCATGTGACTGGGTGGGCGTGGCCAACTTGCAAAATGTGGTGAAACTCACTTAACAACGCTCTTCCTTAGCAACCAAAATGTCAGCTCAGAAACTCTGGCATTTGAAGCACGCAAGTCTTAAAGCTGTCAAGTTACAAGATCCTTGCACCCCTAACCCTTTAGGAAAAAAAAACCCAGGGGTGTTCGAACTTCATAGCTTTAAGACTTGTGGACTTCAACTCCCAGAATTCCTCCTCCAGTTCATGTTGGCTCAGGAACTCTGGCCTTGAAGTGTGCAAGTTACAAGACCCTTGCACCTCTAACCCTTTAAAAAAAATCCCCATGGGTGTTCAAACTTGACAGCTTTAAGACTTATGGACTTCAACTCCCAGAATTCCTCCTCCAGTTCATGTTGACTCAGGAACTCTGACAGTGAGAAGGTTGGGGAGGAACATGGGCCAGTCCTGGAGTCTGGGGAAGGCTCGGGTGTGTCAGAGGCAGAGAGGAGGCCAAGGCCATCTGGTAGTGATGTGCTGCCTCCGAATCTGACATTAGCGAGGCAGAGGAACAGGGGGCCTGTTCCCAGTGTGCGCATCGGCAGAGCTGCCAGAAGGCAAGAACAGTTAAGACCAAAGGGGCGACTCAGGAGTAAGGCTTGGAGGTGATTGGCCCCTCCCATAGACTTAAAAGAGGAGCAAATGGACGTGAACCTTTGCGGGAAGCAACTTTGTTCATTCTGGTCGGTTCAAACTCTGAGAAGCGCCGTTGGACTCTGTGCTCCTTTTGGCCTTGCAAAACTAATTGGCCATTAGGTCTCTGGCAGCGTTTCAAGGGCGATAAAGGCGGGCGCTTATCAGGATTACCCAGAAAGACTTTGGCAGACTTCTGAAGGACTCTTCACAGACTATTTGTGAATCATGACGGGCTGTGAATGACCATAATTCACAGCCGTTTCTATAAAAAGGGTTTTTGGGGACTAAGTGTGCGTGATTTATGCTTTCTCGGGAAGTCTAGGGCAGAACACTCCCCACCTTAAAAGTTCCCAAGGTTGAGAAACTCCACCCGATTGGACGCTCACCTTCCCCGTTGCAGCTGCTTGGTCCTTCTTGCTACGGTCCCCAATGGCAGCGATGACCGCAAAATATTGAATGACCCGCTTGGTGTTCACCGTCTTCCAGCACCGGATTCTCCGCTACCGGATAGGAAAAACAACACTCCTTACATTATGGCTGCAATTTGAGCCAGGCAGTCAATAAGATCACAATTCGAGACCTTCCCAGCCAGTTTCCAGCAAGCAAACTGGTGGGGGAGGTTGGATTCACTTAACGACCATGCAATCCACTTAACAACCACAGCAATTTCACTTAACAACCGTGGCCAACAAGTTGTAGAAAGGGGCTCGGCTCAGGTAACAGCTGTCTCGTTCAGGTACGGAAAGTACCCATTATCGTAAGTCAAGGACTGTCTCTACATAAGCCAAATTTTTTCAACCTGGGATATCAGAAAGCGAAGCTAGGTCAAATCAGATGGGTACAGCCAGTCCTCGATTTACCACACTTCATTTAGTGACCGTCCGACCGTTTCTCAGACTTACGACCGTCACAACATCCCCCTAGTCACATGATTACATTCAGATGTTGGACCATCAACTTATACTTATGACCGTCGCAGAGTCTCGGAGTCACGTGACCCCCTTTTGTGACCTTTGTGACAAGCAAAGTCCATGTGGAAGCCAGATATGCTTAACGACCGTCTTCCTATCTTAACGACTGCAGTGATTGACTTAACAAGCGTGGCACGGAAGGTTGTAAAACAAGGCAAAATTTCACTTCATACAACTGTCTTGCTTAGCAACAGAAATTTTGGGCTCAGCTTTGGTCGTAAGTTGAGGGCTACCTGTAATTGGTTGGGAGACCAATCTAACCCTATCAATTTTGTCTTTCATATATGATATATATATATATAATGTTATATTTGTGCTGATAAATAAATAAAGGGAGACTTTATTGGGTTTCTGTCTGGATGGTCTCTTGTGATGAGCCGAAGGACAGAGAATGGAAGTGTGATCTTCCTCCCATATTTGGGCATACCAGGGGTTGTGACTTTTATATATATATATATATATATATATATATATATATATAATATATATTATATATATAATATATATATATATATATATATATATGTTGTATTTGTGCTCATAAATAAATAAAGGGAGACTAGCATAGATCTATTTCAAGCTATTTAGCTCTCATCAGCTAGCCATACCCTTACTGGGATTAGAACCTGTACTGTACTGCATCCCAGGCAGATGTGTTAACCATTAAGCCATAGAGTTCTTCTCCTTATCAGCTGAGCCAGGGAAATAGGTATGTATTTAGTGTCACAACCCCTGGTATACCCAAATATGGGGGAAGTCTACTGCTTCCTTTCTCTGTCTATCGTCGTCACAAGAGACCATCCAGACAGAAACCCAATATTTTTACTGTTGCCTTTGTTACATTTGTGTGTATTTGTGCTGATAAATAGTCTCCCTTTATTTATTTATCCTTGTCTCCCTTTATTTATTTATAACTATAACTAACTATAACTATAACTAACTATAACTATAACTATACTATAACTATAACTCTAACTAAACTATAACTATAACTATAACTATAACTAAACTAACTATAACTATAACTAAACATATATATATATATATATATATATATATATTATTATAATATATTAGTTATAGTATATAGTATACTAGTATAGTTATAGTATAGTATATAGTATAGTATATACTATATATAGTATATTATACAGCTCTGTGTGTGTGTATATGTGTGTGTGTCCCAGCATAACTCTGGAACGCCTTGAGTAATTTCAACTAAACTTGGTACACAGATGACTTACTCTGGAAACAAATACTGTGGGGGTAAGACACCCCTAACACCCCCGGGGTTTGTGTTCTGTTAAGATACAGCCTGTTGTGCCTTAAAATGGCTTCTACTGTACAGCTTAGTGGAGTTGCCCTGGTAACGGCTTCATAGTACTCCACAAGGGGGCTCCCTCTGGTAAGGGGGAAAATCCAACATTGGAAATTACATTTGTTCCAGACATTTCCGCCCTATAAATAGAACCCGGACAACGCCGAGTTATCAGCTAGTAGTATATAATCCAGATTCCATTTTCCAATCCAGATCCTGCAAATGGGAAGGGATCCCAGATCCCTAAACAAATGTTATGTCCACATAGCTTCGTGCTAGGTTAAAGCCTGAAGAAAACCCGCTTTAATTTCGCTGTGAGAAGGACGCACAATCAAAATGGAAAATTAGTCCCATGGGATGGTAAGACAACTAAAGTGTGTTGCGAAAGATCCCAAGGCAGGAGATGGGACTTACGTGATAAGGATGGACTGGTTCTCACGATCTAGAGAAGGGAAAGAAAGAAAAAAGTTTGGAAAAGAAGGGGAGAAACACGAAAGCAAGGGAGGAGGATCAGAAGGAGGAAGGAAAAGGAGGAAGAGAAAAAGGAGAAGACAGACAAAGAGGAAGGGAAGGAAGGGGAGAGGAGAAGAGAGACAAGGCAGGAGGAGGGGAAAAAAGACAAGGAAGGAAGAAGAAGATTGACAAGGAAGAAGGGGAGGAAGGGAAGAAAGATGAAGGGAAGAGGAAAGGCAGAAGAAGATTGACAAGGAAGAAGGGGAGGAAGGGAAAAAGATGAAGGGAAGAGGAAAGGCAGACAGACAAGGAAAAATGGAAAAAGAAAATGATGAGGAAGGGAAGAAGAAGATAGTCAGAGGAAGAAGAGGAAGAGGAGAAGAGAGACAAGGAGGAAGAGGAAAGGAAGAGGAGAAGAGCAGACAAGGAGAGAAAAAGAAATAGATAAGAAGGGGAAGAAGAAGAAGAAAGAAGAAGAAGAGAAGAAGAAGAAGAAGAAGAAGAAGAAGAAGAAGAATGATGAGGAAGAAGGAGAGGAAGCGAGGAAGGAGACAGACAAGGAGGGAGAAGGAGAAAATAGACAAGGAGGGATGGAAGAAGAAGGAGACAAAAGACGTAGAGGAAGAGGAGGAAAAGAAGAAGGAAAGGTAGATATAGAGAAAGAGGAGAAAAAGGAAAAGATTGACAAGGAGAAAGAGCGAAGAGACGGAGGAGAAGCTAGAAGGAAGAGAAGGAGGAGAGGAAGGACAAATAGGAAGAGGAGGCATAAAAGAAGATAAAGAGAAGAGGAAAAGAGAAGGTAGACAAGGAGGAAGAACAAGACGAGAAAGAAAGAGAAGGAGGAAGAAAAAGATAAGAGAAGAAAAGAGGAGGATAAAACAGACAGAAGGAAGAGGAGGAAGAGAAGGAAGAGTAGGAAGATAGACAAGGGAGAAAGAAAGAAAGAAAAAGATAAACAAGGAGGAAAGAAGGAGAAGATAGACAAGTGGAAGAAGAGAAGAAGACAACAGAGAAGGAAGAGGAGAAAAAAGGAAGATAAACAAGGGTTAAAGAGACAGAGAAGAAGGAGGAAGAGATAGACGAGGAAAAGAAGAAGGAAAAGATAGATGAGGAAGAGGAGGAAGAGAAGGAGAAGAAGATAGACAAGGAAAGAGACATTGGACTTCCTGAAACCTTCATTCTTCTCTGATGACAACCAGGTCCCTCCTTCTGACTCCCTGGTCCTCCTTTACCTGTGAGGTCCTTTACCTGTCAACATGTACTGATAGGCATTGTCGGAGATGGAGAAGATGTGAGGAGGAGCTTCACTACGCTTCTTCCCTCGATAAGCGGCCACCACTTCCGCGTTGTAGACGGGCAGCCACTTGTAGGGGTTGACCGTCACACAGAAGAGCCCCGAGTAGGTCTAGAGAAGAAGAGAAGGAAGCAAAGTGGATGTCTGGAGGTCCTCCTGGACTACGGAAGAACCCCAGACTTAACATCTCCAAGCACGGGAGAGGACAATTGATTTCTTCCTTAGATGAAAGCCCACCTTCTCCCTGGAGATGTGCTCCTCATCCTTGGGAAAGGTAAGACCATGGGTTCCACCACAAAACTGCGCTCGACTAAACCGCGCTCGACTAAACCGCGTAGCTGACGTCATCAACAGGGCGACAACAGCGCGGAGACAGAAGCACACTGTAAACGCTAAACCTAAAATTAACCCCTAAACCTAACCCCTAAACCTAATCCTAAACCTAACCCTAAACCTAACCCTAAACCTAACCCTAACCTAACCCTAACCCTTAACCTAACCCTAAACCTAAACCTAAACCTAACCCTAAACCTAACCCTAAACCTAATCCTAACCCTTAACCTAACCCTAACCTAACCCTAAACCTAACCCTAACCCTTAACCTAACCCTAAAGCTAACCTAACCCTTAACCTAACCCTAAAGCTAACCCTAAACCTAACCCTAAACCTAACCCTTAACCTAACCCTAAACCTAATCCTAACCCTTAACCTAACCCTAAAGCTAACCCTAACCCTTAACCTAACCCTAAACCTAACCCTAACCTAACCCTAAACTAACCCTTAACCTAACCCTAAACCTAACCCTTACTTTAAGTCGAATCAGCTTGCTTTCAAAGCGCTATTTAAAGCGCCCTTCTTTCTCCGCGCTGGCTGTTGTCGCCCTGTTGATGACGTCAGTGACGCGGTTTAATCGGGCGCGGTTTAATTGGGCGCAGTTTTGACGGGTCACAAAGACCATGGACTTCAACTCCCAGAATTCCCAGACTAATCATAGTTGGAAGTTGAGGACTATCTGCATTGTTGATGTAACTGGGATGGCTTCCGAACACACCTGTGTTTTGCTCGTGTTCTGCCGCGTGTGTTTTGCTCATCACCCCCAGATCCCCGCAGGGTAGGAAGAAGGGCCACCTTGCAAAGTGTTGGGGCCTGTCGCCTGCCGGCCCCTCCAGTAGCCGAATCAGAGGAGGCACCGGCAGCAGGGGCGTCAAGGTCAGCATCAAGGCAACCTGGGAGCTCCGAGGGGGAAGAGGGAGTGGAGCCGTCAGAGAGAGAGGACGAGGAGAAGAGCGGAGCCTGGGCCATCTGTCAGCCCTCAGATGGAGAGTCAACAGCCTCCAGGTCTGGAATGGCTGATGAGGAAGAGGAAGAAAAGCTGGGTCCATTGCTTGATGCCACAAAACGAGAGGAGAGCAATGGAAATCTGTTGTGGCCCAGCAGGAGCCGTTGGAGCTGCCAAAAGACTCCGACAGCAAGGGGCCCTATGAGTTGGCTTTGGAGGATGTGGAGGACCCTGGACAGGGTTCTGACTCCGAGCAGGGCGCAGAGAGGACGGTTGGCCACCAGGAGGCGCCTGAGCCTTGGACCAATGGGGAGGAGACAAGGGAGTGTGATCCGGACGTCAGCAGTGAGTTGTTCCTGGATGCCTGGCACCTGAGAGCTAATAGGCGTCAGGAACAGTTGTGCAGTTACAGGAGGTAATTGCACTCAGCTGGTGGTCATTAGGCTCCTCTCCAGACTATAAAAGGAATGCTTGTGCACACGCCCCTTTTGCAGTATTCAAGGCATTAACTAATGTTGGAGACAGTATTGTGAGCTTGGCAGGCTGGATTGCTGCCAAGGCTTATCTGTGCTGGATTGCTGCCAAGGACCTGTCTGTCTATTAATAAATTCCGTAAAGTATCTTTGGCTTGGAGTGCTTTGATGTGGAACGAGGGGGGTCAGAACAGACATCTATGGGCCAGTCCTCAGGACGAAAGAGCCACCGCTGCTAGCGAGGCCCCACCCTAAAAGGCAGGGGGACAGAGGCGAATAGATGTGGCAGACAACTATTCGTTTTCTGGCCTGACGGACTTGTTAGCCTGCGAGAGACACGTTGAGCCGGGGCTGCTGGTGCCCCTAATGAAAGGAACCTTTTGAGTTCTCGTTGGAGGGTTGGTCGTGTTTAGGGAGCTGGGTCAGAACACAAAGTCGTCCCTCCCCGTTCCTTGGCTTACGTAGATCATCCAGGCGGCGTAGCGCTCCTTCAGGTTGTAGAGCACGGCGGGTTCGTGCAGGAAAGTCAGCATGGCCATGTCCTCGATCTTGTCGAATTTGGGCGGGTTCTGCTGCATGATTGGTCTTCTTTGACCGTCACCGTCTGTCAACGACAAGGAATCGGATCTTGAGGTTGGGCGGGGCTCGCCGCGAGAACGGGGCTCCCTTTCCTCAACCCTACCTTGACTCGTGACGCTACTCTTTGAGACACAAAAGTTGGATGGGTGACTTTGGGCCAATCACCAGGAAATGGGAGTTCTAGTCCTGCCTTAGCCATGAAAGCTGGCTGGGTGACTTTGGGCCAATCACCAGGAAATGGGAGTTCTAGTCCTGCCTTAGCTATGAAAGCTGACTGGGTGACTTTGGGCCAATCACCAGGAGATGGGATTCGTAGTCCTGCCTTAGCCATGAAAGCTGGCTGGATGACTTTGGGTCAATCACCAGGTGATGGGGAATTCTAGTCCTGCCTCAGGCATGAAAGCTGACTGGGTGACTTTCGGTCAATCACCAGGAGATGGGGAGTTCTAGTCCTGCCTCAGGCATGAAAGCTGGCTGGACGACTTTGGGTCAATCACCAGGAGATGGGGAGTTCTAGTCCTGCCTCAGGCATGAAAGCTGACTGGGTGACTTTCGGTCAATCACCAGGAGGGGAGTTCTAGTCCTGCCTCAGGCATGAAAGCTGACTGGGCGACTTTGGGCCAACCACCAGGAGATGGGAGTTCTAGTCCTGCCTCAGGCATGAAAGCTGGCTGGGCGACTTTGGGTCAATCACCAGGTGATGGGGAGTTCTAGTCCTGCCTCAGGCATGAAAGCTGGCTGGACGACTTTGGGTCAATCACCAGGAGATGGGGAGTTCTAGTCCTGCCTCAGGCATGAAAGCTGACTGGGTGACTTTCGGTCAATCACCAGGAGATGGGAGTTCTAGTCCTGCCTCAGGCATGAAAGCTGACTGGGTGACTTTGGGTCAATCACCAGGTGATGGGGAATTCTAGTCCTGCCTCAGGCATGAAAGCTGGCTGGACGACTTTGGGTCAATCACCAGGAGATGGGGAGTTCTAGTCCTGCCTCAGGCATGAAAGCTGACTGGGTGACTTTCGGTCAATCACCAGGAGATGGGGAGTTCTAGTCCTGCCTCAGGCATGAAAGCTGACTGGGTGACTTTCGGTCAATCACCAGGAGATGGGAGTTCTAGTCCTGCCTCAGGCATGAAAGCTGGCTGGGCGACTTTGGGTCAATCACCAGGTGATGGGGAATTCTAGTCCTGCCTCAGGCATGAAAGCTGGCTGGACGACTTTGGGTCAATCACCAGGTGATGGGGAATTCTAGTCCTGCCTCAGGCATGAAAGCTGGCTGGACTTTGGTCAATCACCAGGATGGGGAATTCTAGTCCTGCCTCAGGCATGAAAGCTGGCTGGACGACTTTGGGTCAATCACCAGGAGATGGGGATTCTAGTCCTGCCTCAGGCATGAAAGCTGACTGGGTGACTTTCGGTCAATCACCAGGAGATGGGAGTTCTAGTCCTGCCTCAGGCATGAAAGCTGACTGGTGACTTTCGGTCAATCACCAGGAGATGGGAGTTCTAGTCCTGCCTCAGGCATGAAAGCTGGCTGGGCGACTTTGGGTCAATCACCAGGAGATGGGGAGTTGTCCCGCCTCAGGCATGAAAACTGACTGGGTGACTTTGGGCCAATCACCAGGAGCTGGAGAGTTCTACTTCTCTCTGCAGCCACGCGAGCTGTCGCCCCAGCTCAGGTTATTGCACATGTGCGCATGCCTCCCGCTGGCCAGCTGTTTTTTGGGTTGCACGCGCATGTACAGGGGGGTTGCATGCAGGCACGGGGCAAGCGATTGCGTGTGCAAGAACCGGGTGGATCCCAGGAGACTGCAAGGAGACCTACTAGGCCCAAAATGGGGCACCAGACGGGGGGGAGCATGCATGTGTGGGGAGCGTGGGGGGGCGTGCATGCATGCAAGGGGGGTTGGAGCACGGGGGGTTTGCCCGCACATGTGCAGGAAGGTGGGGCACGGAGGGTCACACGTGCATGCGTGGGGTGGGGGAGAACAGGGAGGGTCACACATGAATGCAAAGGGGGGCGGGGCATGGGGTGTCAAGCGGACATTGCATTTGGGCACAGGAATGTCTGTGCTTTCGTACACACGACGACAAAAAAGTTAGCCATCACTGGTATAAGGTCTCCTGCTTGAGCAGGGGATTGGACTAGGGCAGAATCAGCAAACTGCGGCTCTGGAGCCGCATGTGGCTTTTTTCTCCCTCTGCTGCGGCTCCGTCACTGGTCGGTGCCACAATTTTGAGAAGAGCTCCCAGTGTGAGGGGGGGGGGAGAGAAGCACAGTGGGCCAGGAGAAGACTCTATGGCAAGGGGAGGGTTTTCCACATTTGTCTCCACAATTGTTAGGGCTTTCGGTTATGACAGGTAGAGGAAAGAGTACCCGCGCTAGGAGGAGACTCTATGGTGGGGGGAACTGAACTTCCAGTCAGCTCCAGAATTGAACAGGGGGCTTCCGGTTAGGACCTTTGTGGCTCCCGGTGTTTTCTCTTCTGTGGGAAACTGCTCCAAATGGCTCTTTGAGTGTTTACGTTTGCCGAGCCGTGGACTAGGGACTTCAAAGGCCCCTTCCAACTCTGAAGATCTGACTGGGAACGATCACCCTTGGTCCAGAAAGTCCTCCAGCAGGACGAGATTCACCTACCTTGCCCTTTTCCGTTTCTGCGGTGACTTTGCCACCTTCTTTGGAAACGATCTTGGCCTTCACGAATTCCTCTTGTCATCCGGCACAAAGACGTCCTTCTTCAAGTCGAATGGCCGTGTCTGAGTTTCGATGCGAAGCTTTTCCGACAGGCGCAGGAATGGGGCGGCAGCCCCGAACTCAGATGCATCGAGTTCCATGGCGGGAGCTGCGGAGAAAAAAAAAAAGAGTTTAATGGAATCTACGGGCGTGATGCTCTCGCGGTGGGCAGGCGTAGGATTCGCACCTGCCAGACTTGGGGAAAGTTTGAACGAGTTTGGTGCCTCCCTGAGGCGGGACGGTTTTCTTGAGGACGTTTCACGGCCCAACTAGGTAACATCATCGTGCTCGGAGGAGGAGAGGAGGGGGAGGGAAGGAGGGAGGGAAAGGAAGGGGGACTGTGGGGTCCCTGGTGCTCTCTGAGCTTGGTAGCGTTCTTACAGATGTTTCATGACCCAACTAGGTAACATCATCAGTGCTCAGAGGAGGAGGAAGTGAAGTAGGAAGTGGAGGAGGAGGAGGAGGAGAGGGAGAGAGGAGGAGGGGGACTGTGGGGTCCCTGGTACTCTCTGAGCT